>NW_011494956.1:15987863-16018914 GCF_000754665.1 Bison bison bison | reverse complement strand
TGCTAACAAAGGTCTGTCTAGTCAAGGCTATGGTTTTTCCAGTGGTCATGTATGGATGTGAGAGTTGGACTGTGAAGAAAGCTGAGCGCTGAAGAATTGATGCTTTTGAACTGTGGTGTTGGAGAAGACTCTTGAGAGTCCCTTGGCCTGCAAGGAGATCCAACCAGTCCATTGTAAAGGATATCAGCCCTGGGTGTTCTTTGGAAGGAATGATGCTAAAGCTGAAACTGCAGTACTTTGGCCACCTCATGCGAAGAGTTGACTCATTGGAAAAGACTGATGCTGGGAGGTATTGGGGGCAGGAGGAGAAGGGGACGACAGAGGATGAGATGGCTGGATGGCATCACTGATGGACATGAGTCTGAGTGAACTCCGGGAGTTGGTGATGGACAGGGAGGCCTGGCGTGCTGCGATTCATGGGGTCGCAAAAAGTTGGACACAACTGAGGAGCTGAACTGAACTGAACTGAACCTTATGGCTTGAAGGGTTTGATAATACTCAGTTTAGGATGAGCACACTTAGAGTTCCATGATCACACCATCAGTCATTACCTGGGCTAAATAGCAAGCAAAAAGTTATTTCACAAAGACATACTTATCTATAGAAGAAAGAAGAGTTTTTCTCCAAAATCTAAAGGCTCAACGCAGTGATTCTTGCCAGAGGACATAATCAGAAACTTAGCATGACATTGGATCGCTAGGTCATAGGGACCAAACATCAGAGTAGCTTTCCCTGAAGCCTGGATTCTTGCAGAACTTTCTCTTTCTCTGAATCCTATTTAAAACTTTCAGTTTGCTTGATAAATAGGACTGAACATCACACTCAAATGTGGTATATATCACCTCCAGTATTCAAAGAAGTCCAAAAAACGCATGATATATTTGAAGTGACGAGTAAAGAAAAGGGAAGAACCTACAACCAAGAATACCCAGAAAGACTCATTCAGATTTGATGGAGAAATCAAAAACTTTCCAGACAAGCAAAAGTTAAGAGAATTCAGCACCACCAAACCAGCTTTACAGCAAATGCTAAAGGAAATTCTCTAGGCAGGAAACACAAGAAGAGCAAAGACTTACACAAGATAAACCCCAAGCAATTAAGAAAATGGTAATAGAATCTTACATATCAATAATTATCTTACCTGAAAATGGGTTAAATGTACCAACCAAAAGACACAGACTGAGCTGATGAAAACATGTTTATGTATGCACTTCCACTTACCAGATCACTCTATTTAACCCCTCAAATTATATGTAATTATTTTATATTGTTAGGTTAATCATGTTTTGATTATGGCTTGCAATTATCTTTTATTTTTTGTCTGGCTATTGATTATGAGAACTGATAAACACCTTTTACTATTGTGATTATGTAACCATTATTCACTTAATACTATTGTGTTATGATTGGCCAACAGAAAATAATAGAATTCTATATCACTAAGACTACTATTTAATAGAAAACCTGTAATCATTTTTTAAAAATCTAGATGCATATCAGAATTATCTTGGAATTTTTTGAAAAGTACAAATTACTTCTTTTTCCTCCAAAGATTTAAAAATGGACAATTAATTTCAAAATACATGGAGTTTTTAAAGTATCTTTGATCTTTGATATTAATTTCTCATTTTGATATTAATTTTTCACTTAAATGCTTTCTTCTCTGCAATCACGCTCTGTGTTTTTAAGTCTTTTAACTTTATTAAGGCTTTCAATGGCTAAGTCAAATATCTCTCTTGGTAAATGTCACATTGCACCTGAAAATATATGGATTATTTTCAAATATCTCTTTATATTGATTTCTAACGTAATTCCACAGTAATATAAGACTCTGTGTGATTTCACTGTAAAATTTTTGCACCTTGTTTTATGTCCCTGGATATATTCCAATGTCTCTTAGTTTATAGTCTATTGTAACATGAATAGAATTTGTATCCTACTGCATGTGAAAATTATATAAATCTTATTAATAATTATGTTATTATGCTGAATTGATTCATGGTGCTTTTCAGGTCTACTGTATCCTTCTACTTTTCTGTATATTCATTCTATTAATTTTTGAGAGTTTGATATTGAAACTCCAACTAAAAATCTTAATTTATCTACTTAAACAATAATTGTATAGTAGAACTCTATGGAACTTTGTTCTGTATTTGTCAAGTCTCCTGTCAATGTGTTGTTATACTTTCACAAATTAAAAAATAAAAAAGAAAGAAAAACAAAATCCAAAGAAGTCCAAAAAATGTTTCCTCTTCTTAGAAGTACAATGAAGGTTATAGCCAGTGTGACCCAGCTCATAGGAGCTCTAGACTTATTACTGAGGTTGTAGGCCCTTGACGTTTTATGGGATTTATCTCCAATCCTCTGACACCAATGTTTCTTTCTAAAATTTTAAGGTACTTTGTACTTTCTGATTTTCAGAACTGGCAGTGATCAGTGTGGTATTCTATAGAAGGTCAAGATGACTGATTCTCTGGATTACATGGCAAAGAGTAGGAGAGTTGATATAGTCTAGTCGAAAGTAATCAGGAAGGTGTCCTGAAGTCTAGCCCAGTGAAAAAGAACCACTTCTAGTAGCCCTTGTTAACTGATACAATGCTAAGAGCACTTGCTGTACAAATAGCTGTGTAATAGGTTCCAGGGATTGTGTCAATTTGTTCCAGGAGAAATTCAACATCTGGAACAGCTGCAGTAATTTGTGCCAGTGCATAATTAAATTTACAATACTCCACAGTCCCTCTCCAAGATCCCTTCACCTCCTGCACACACCAAGCAGACCAAACTCAACAGGAGTTGAGAAAAATGGCCACTGTGCGTCAGTCAAGTCTTTAACAGTGACACTAATCTTTGCAGTTTCCCCTGAGGTATGAGGTTGCCTTAGGCCCCAGTCGTTTCACTCATGTCTGACTCTTTGCGACCCCGTGGACTGTAGCCCGCCAGGCTCCTCTGCCAGTGGGATTCTCCCTGCAAGAATACTGGAGTGGGTTGCCACTTCCTTCTCCATTGCCTTGGGCTAACTAACGATCCTGCTGCTGCTGCTGCTGCTAAGTCGCTTCAGTCGTGCCCGACTCTTCGAGACCCCATAGACGGCAGCCCACCAGGCTCCCCCATCCCTGGGATTCTCCAGGCAAGAACACTGGAGTGGGTTGCCATTTCCTTCTGCTGGTGTCTGGCTAATTTCGGGAGTATTGATATTATGCATTAGCTTGTATACAGTCGTCCTAGTAAATGGCCTCCTATCCCTTTGAAGAATTGTGGAGGCAGATAAGGAAGTAGAGTTGCAGGGACTTGTCTCAAGAGAACTCAGTCTTTCCTGCCATCAAGGGCTCTGGTTCTGTGACCTGATTTAGGCTTTGAAGCTGGGAGATAAACCAATATCCTCCATTCTAACATCTCTCTCCAGGTTTCTGACCAGCAGACTCTAGTTTCTCCTGTTATATCAGTGAAGCAACAGTCTAAGAGCCTGCCTATACAATTTATTCCTTACAACACTGTGATCAACTAGCTAAGTGCCACAAATACCTGTGGGTTAAAACTGTTCAAATATGATGACCATTTCATCCTTGCTACTCATTATAGTTATTCTGTTCACCTAGTCTCTGACAGTTTGATGTTATCACTTGGTTTCTGCTACTCCAGAATTCTATCAACATCACTGAAATCAGTAAACCACTTCAGAGGCAGAATCTTCTACAGATGGCCACAACAGAGCTATACAAGATTTCAAGTGTCCCTTCACTAATGCTCTTCTCAATACCTTAATTGCAAAACCAATACAATATTGTAAAGTAATTAACCTCCAATTAAAATAAATAAATTTATATTAAAAAAAAAAAAAAGAAAACGGAACCTGGACCTTTTGGTGGACTTATTGGAGCTGAGGAAATGTGGAGCCTATATGAGATAAATCCACCTCAACACTTTTATTTCCTTCTGCATTTTGACTTTCCCCTCTATCATGCCAGGGAAGTTTGAGTAGCTCAGCATCACTAAACTCAGGTTTCAGTCGACTAACCAAGAACCATATAGATAAATTCAGCCTGATCCACTATTATAGACAATCCTTCTTGCTCTATCACCTTATAAATCATTCCCAGACTATTTTCCAGGTCTCTGCTTATGTAAGTTAGCAAAATCTTGCAGTTATTTGAGCCTCTCAGCTATTTGCCTCTGGGACAGACTTTGCGCCTGTCATCTGGAACATGTGATCCACCTCTGGATATGGGCTTCTTAGGTGGCACTAGTGGTAAAGAACCCACATGCCAGAGCAGGAGACACAAGAGGTTTGATTCCTAGGTCATGAAGACCCCCTGCAGGAGGAAATGGAAACCTACTCCAGTATTCTTGCCTGGAGAATCCCATGGACAGAGGAGCCTGGCAGGCTACAGTCCACAGGGTTGCACAGAGTTAGACACGACTGAAGTGACTTAGCACACACCTCTGGATATGTGTCCAGAAACAATAAAGGCAAAAGAATTAGAGGCAGTGGCTCAGGAAAGAATGGTTCTGAAAGGGTCAAAAGAAGCTGGCACTGGAGCCAGCCTTCTGTTGTTATTGGAGGTAAAATGAAGAAAACATGAAAACTGAAAGAAATACTCCCTTTTCCTCTTCTCTTTTCCAGTTTTCCCTAGTGCCTCCCATTGGTAAGATTTCATAGGAAGTCCCACCCACAAGAGAGCCTGGGAAGCAGAGTTTGCAGAGTCTCAGCCCCAGCATCATAGACTAAAGTAGGAAAGGGTAGTCTTGGGGGTGAGATATATCAGGTAAATAGCTGGTCCTGGTATGACCCCAGCACTGTTTCATTTCTCCTTTTTGCCACACAACATCCGTTCACTTTCTCTGGGAAAAAAGCAATACCATTGAATTTTTTGGAACTCAATTTTTTCTCACTGTAAATCCTTGCAAATTGGGGAAAATGATCTACCCTCAGCTCCAGAGGTGAAGCATAGATGGGTATAAGCCAGTAAGAGCATCACATCACACTGGTCACTATGAGGAGGAACTAAAAGGCGGAAAGACAAGATTCAGCCAGAGTGAATGAGATGCGTGGAGACCTTCTTGAGACTTCTGGGGCACGGGCAGAAAGAAGCTTAAGGTGTTCAACCTTACTATCATGATGCTGATAACCAAATAAATTGACTTAGTAATCTTGTTACAGGGGGCTTCTCAGGTGGCTCAGTGGTAAAGAATCCACACGCCAATGCAGTATTCTTGCCTGGAGAATTCCATGGACAGAGGAGCCTGTCAAGCTACAGTCCATGGGGTCGCAAAGGGTCCAACATGACTTAGTGACGAAACAACAACAAACCTATTATGGTCTTAAATTTGCCAACTTTGAGTCCATTGGAGGTAGGTATAAAACATGAACACATACAAAATAGAATGATGCAAAGTGAAAGCAAATAGAAATCTGAAAAAAGGAACAGAAGAACAGATGTTGGCAGGACCCTACAGTTGAAGCCTACGTGAGCTCTGAGTTTCCTGGCAAAAGGGAAGGAAAGAGAAAGAAGTGACTTATATGGTCCTCACCCTCAGATGAAACAAAGCCCACGGGTTTGTTTGCAGAAAGAAGAAGGTATCAATGTTATTTCAGCACCTACAACATGGGAAACACTCTCCATGCATTATTTCATTCACTTCTCTAACTTGGTAGAATGGATGTTAGTCTTCAAGACTTAGAGATAAAAGAACAGTCAACCTTCCCAACAACCCAGAAAGGTAAATACAGGACCCACATCACAAATAGGAAAGCCGTGTTGGATGTTTTTATTGGTGCTGAAGAAAACAATGTTCTAAAAGGGAGGCTCCTGTAAGGGAGGGTTATTATGGGATTATATGAAATTTTGTATGTGAAACTTTTGAAAATTACAAAGCACTATAGAATTAAAGAATCTTTTACTTATTTTTTTTAAAAAGATTTGAGAAAACATTTTTAATAAACATAAAATGATGGTTACCAAGGGGGAACAAAGAGGTGAAATGAATCAGGAGATTGGGATTGACACATATACTTATTATGCATAAAACAGATAATAAATAAGAACCTACTGTATAGCACAGGCAACTTTACTCAATGCTCCGTGGTGACCTAAACGGGAAGGAAATCTAAAAAAGAGGGCTGCATGTATAGCTGATTCACTTTGCTGTACAGCAGAAACTAGCACAATATTGTAAAGCAGTCGTACTCCAATAAAAATTTTTAAAAAGCAGCTAGAATATCTTAGACAATGACAATAAACATAAACATTTTTAAAATATATAAAATAAAAGGCTCCTCAAATCAAAGACATTGATGGATAACATCTTTAACTTCAGTTTGACAAAAACGCAGAGCATTTTTCCTGATGAATGGTTCTTGCATAAAGGAAACATCATTAAATTCTAGGTCTGCAATGTCATGTCTGTGGGGGAAGTAAAATGGCCCAGGCCAAGCCTTTTGTTTTTTTGTGACCTTGTTAGATAAAAGTACAGAGCTTAGGGGATCCAGGAAAATGAGGAACTAGCATCCTGTTCTGACTGTCTCTTTCAAATCGCCTATGTCTTGAGCAGGCCTGTGGGAAGGGTTGGGTCTCTGTATATCTGTGCTGGATTCTCAAAGCTGCAACGAGAATGATCTTTCTAAAATGCAAATCTGAGCATGACATTATCATGCTTAAAAACCCTTATTAAAACTACACACTGACTTTGGGATAAAGCCCAAGATTCTTAATGTGTTCCTTTATGACTAAGCCCTCACACTCTGGACTCACGTAACACCTCTCTCTTTTTCTCCAAACTCTATGCTCTCATCACACTGAGCTACTTTTAGCCCCCAATGCACCCTCCCCTCACCTCCTGGCATTTCTCTGTGCTGCTTCTTCCTTCAGGGATGTCCTCTCTGACTGTCTCCCCACTTTGCCCCTCTTTGCCTGGCTCACATGTCATCTGTTCACATGTCAGGAGCCAGATCAGGCCTTCCCTTCACCGAGAAGTCTTCTCTGACTCCTAGTTCTGGCCTGAGATGACCACAGCAGCCGGGCTCATGTCCATCCTGGCACTCCCACCCCAAAACATCCTTGCTTCTTTTTGCATTGAACTCACTTATTTCTCTGCCACATCTCAGGGGAAGTACTGCGTATATGGTGCTTGTTGGAGAAACCAGTCAATGAAATAACCAAATGAAGAGTCTTGAGTATAATGCGTCTAAATTGAAAGAAATTTCTTGGACTTCCCTCCTGGTCCAGTGGTTAAGCACCTGCCTTCCAAAACAGGAGGTGTGAGTTCAGTCACTGGTGGGTAATCTAAAATCCCACATGCTGTGCGGCAACTAAGCTGTTGTGCCACAGCTACTGAGCCTCCATGCCTCAACTAGAGAGCCCACATGCCACAGTGGAAGCTCCTGCATGCTTCAAGCAAGATCCCGCCTGCCCTAAGACCTGATGCAGCCAATATTAATTAATTTAAAAAGACATATGCTATGCTATGCTAAGTCACTTCAGTCGTGTCCAACTCTGTGCGACCCCATAGATGGCAGCCCACCAGGCTCCCCGGTCCCTGGGATTCTCCAGGCAACAACACTGGAGTGGGTTGCCATTTCCTTCTCCAATGCATGAAAGTGAAAAGTGAAAGTGAAGTCGCTCAGTCGTGTCCGACTCTCAGTGACCCCATGGACTGCAGCCTTCCAGGCTCCTCCATCCATGGGATCCTCCAGGCAAGAGTACTAGAGTGGGGTGCCTAAGTTTCAGTTCATGGATATACAGATAAAAGAGATGACTCCTTTCCATGGAAGCTTGATTTCTGCATTGAATTTTACCCTAGACATAGGAGTTAAGCTGTGGACAAAAATGAATAATGTACTGGAGTGGGTTCAAAATGAGCTGAAATTCAGTCATTGAAAGACAATGTCACCATGGACTAGTTGGACCAGCAGGTTCTGAGCCAGAGCATCTGATGTTCCTGCTCCCAGGGCCAGGCCTGGGCTGAGTCCAGAGGTGGGGGAAGAAGTAGCCACAGCTGTGGGAATTTATGGAGCATGGGAGCTGGGGATGAAATCTGCCAATGTTCAGCTTTATTTCTGACCTAATTTTGCTCCATTGTAGCCAGGAAAGTCTTCCTGGGGCTCTATTCCTGACATGGTCTCCAGAACTGAGCACAGAAAGCCTCAGGGAGCACACACATCCCCTACATTGGACAGAGTTGACCTCAAATATCTTAGTTACCCCAGCTTCTCAATCCCTGGTCCCTCAAGTGCCAACAGGGAAAGGCAGTGCAGTCTGGTGGGGAACGCCCTGATATAGCCATCAAAGGCTTGACACTGATCCAGTCTCCTCTAGTTCGGAAGTTATGTCACCTTGGGACAAATATCCATCTCTCTGAGCCCTAGGTTTCTCATCTGTAAAATGGGGATAAAGATACCTGCTCTGCCTACCTCACGGGTTGTCGTGAGGATCAAATAAGGAAATGACTGTGAAGGAGCTTTGAAAACTGTAAAGTGCCATGGAAATGCCAGAGAGTATGATTAAGAGACAGCAGCTGCCCCCACACTTACTTCAAAGGGGAAAGACAGGGTGGAGAAGGCTGACATGCTCTGCTTTTGAAGTGCACAAGAGCAGCTCTCAGCAGAGAAAAAACAGTGTTGCTGCTTAAAAGGCAACTTTGAAAACAACCATTTTCTCTCTGAAGGGAGAATATAGTTGGGAGTACTTCAAAGGCTGGGGAAAATTTCCAGAAAAAAAAAAAAAATGACGTTCTCAATCCAACTTTTAGTCAATTCAGAGTTATTAAAAAAAAAAAAAACCTTCAGAACTTGTCACTTATTTAAAAAGAATGTTAATGCATTGAAAAATTAAAAAATGTTAACAAGAGGGGTGGACAAGGGCACTGTTTTCCCCCTTCCTGAGGATCACACTGTAGAAGGCAGATGTAATGAGTCTGCCCATCGTTCACTGCTTCCCCTAATTAAACATTCACTCCAAGGCTATCCTCCCTGTCCTGATAAGTTGCACACCAAGAATAAGTCACCAGGAAGAAGCCCTTATCTCCCTCTATCCATCTCTGACACCTAGTTATCCAGCATGGTAAGATTATTTATTTGTTTTTTCTTTCTCCTTCCTTTAAATATGGCAGCTTACCAAAGATCAACTTCAAGAATTCAGAGCAGAATTACAGTATCCTACTTAAAGGGAAAAAAGACATCTCCACCTCCAAGCAAAAGTAGACCCCCCCTTTTTTTTTAAAGCAACTAAATACAAAAATCAGAGGAGCCCCGACCTTAATTCTAGTGGGCAGTGAATAGCGATGCAGAAGGCGTGCCCAGCCGTGATGCCTGGGAGGTCAGCTAACTGAAACTTGGCCAGACTTCTATGGAAATGTGACCCTGCCCTCTTCCCAGCCCTCTGTCCCTTCCTGTTCCTGTATTGTGCTGAGGAATCAGCTTGAGACTGAGGTTCCCGAGGTCCTGCAGAAACAAGGTTTCCCCTCAACTGTCCTGGAGGGACTGTTCAGGTCTGTGGACATAATGGAGACATGATTGATGGGAGGCCTGAAGAGTTTCCCCATAGGCTGTACCAATGTCCGTAGATTTTGAGCAAATCATGTACCTCCTAGATACCATGCAAACTCAATCGGATGGTCACATTTCTTACTCTTACTATGCACACCCAGACCAGGGTAAGGGATAAATAGCAGAGGGTACAAAAAGACTTCCCTCTTCCTAAAACGGCAGCCCAGAGAGGAAGATTTTTCTGCCTCCACTCCCTACCAGATTTGGCTTCAGAGTTTATTTCTGCAAAGGGCTTTGAGAGGAGAAGTTGAAATCTCAATGGTCTAAAGGCAGAGAATGGCAGATGCCAAGGGAAGATTAGTTTGGAGGCGAGGAGAAAGAAGGACCACAAGCAGGGTGATGTCATAGGAGAGAAAGGGCTGTCTGAGCCCCAGCTCTTCTGTCACACTTTTAAGCAACCTTGTTTAATTAAAGTTGTGCTTCGTGCTGGCAGGAGAGCAATGCAAGTGTCAGTGTGCTTGTCAGGAGCTCCTTTGCCTGGAGCACAGATCGGAACACCCATGGCTGAATGCCAGGCTTCATCTCCAGCACAGATGGGAAGGCCAGGGGTAATTACCCAGTTCTGGCCAGTCGCCTTCCTGGGTGAAATTACAGAAAAGTAGGAGACAGCGGCTCTGTCTGATTCTTATTCAGCATCATTTCCAGGAAAAGAATGAACACAATCAAGCATGACGTTCTGATTTGGGCAGGAAGGCAGCCCTGGACCTCTCCATGCCATGGACCACTCTGGGACAGTGAGTGAGAGATGCAGGCATGCTGTGAACTGGCCCCACAGTGGTTCACTCTGGTACCCAGCTCTACACATGTAACCATCTCATTGATCCATTTGCACTCTGCAGGGCACATTCCTGAAGAGATTGTCCTCCAATTTCTGCCTCCAGTTATACTGTGTCCAATCTCTACTTCTCTTCTTTCAGGTATATCTTGGACAAGTTGGGACTGTCTGGTCACCTCCAGTCCAGATTGCAAGTTTTGACTTCCCCTTACTCACTGTAGGCCTGGAAAGACTTGGAGTAGGGAGGAAGGGGCCCAGTGCATCCTCTCCCTCACCTCAGAGTTCTTACCTGTCCAGTGGAGGGTGTGATGACCTGCTTCTGGGGCACCATGGTGGTCTGTGTCCCCAGTTGCACATGTTCCCTTGAGGCCGACCTTTGCAGCAATAGAACTCAGGCCTCTTCCTCACCCTCCCTATGTTCCACAAAGACTATCAGGGGCCATATCTGTATCCTCTGGAGGCTGCTGGGAAATGAAGATCATCGCCCCATCTGCTTTTGGGGCAGACCATTCCATAGTTCCTCCCTGCAGGTGCCTTGGAAAAGCCCTTTCCTCCAACCTGGAAAAAGGCTCTGTGATGCCACTCTCCTCACACCCCAACAGCCATTTTGTAGATTAGGAAACACAGATTGAGTAAGCACCCGATACCTGGGGGTCATGAAGATAGCCTACAGGAGAGGGGCGCAGGATGCTTTGCTGTGTGTGCAATTTGTCTGCAGTTGGTGTTGATAGACAGTGCAGGTCACCACAACAGCTCTGAGGTTCTTGGGAAAACTGGTTCTGTGCCAAAATGATGACCAGGACCAGCATGTGGCTGACGAAGGGTGCGTGTGACTTTGGACTTGCAGGAATGGTGATGAGGACAAGAAGAATAAAATAACAAAGGCTTATGGAGCACTGTGTATTGGACACTTGCTGCAACCACGTCTATGCAGATGTGACCTGATGGCCCCTTGCTGCCAATGCGCCTTGTTCCTGTTGCTTTTGAGGGATTCTTGGATTCTTCAGTGTGGCACATTTTGGGAACGTGCTGACACTTTCATATGCGGTCAGAAAGCACAAGAAAGTCAACAACAAGAAGGCTGTTTTTGGCTGATGGGCAACAATAAATTCTTCTCTCTTCCAGAAAGACAAATACCATATAATATCACTTGTATGTGAAATCTAAAATATGCCACAAATGTACCCAGGGTATGAAACAGAAATAGACTCACAGGCATAGAGAATAGTC
Organism: Bison bison bison; assembly: GCF_000754665.1. Taxonomy (NCBI): domain Eukaryota; kingdom Metazoa; phylum Chordata; class Mammalia; order Artiodactyla; family Bovidae; genus Bison; species Bison bison. The sequence continues at coordinate 16,007,368 of NW_011494956.1, read as the reverse complement.
TTGTGTTTCCCAAGGGTAAGGGGGAATGGAGGGGATGGACTGGGAGTTTGGGGTTAGTAGATGCAAGCTATTATCTGTAGAATGGATAAACAACAGGGTTCTACTGTATAGTATCAGAAACTATACTCGATATTCTGGAATAAATGGAAAAGCATACAAGAAGAAATATATATATATGTGTGTAAAAGAGTCAGTTTTCTGTATAGCAGAAATTAACATAAAACTGTAAATCAACCATATTCAATTAAAAATATATATATATATATAAATTTTAAAAATTCTCTTCTCTCCTATCCCTCCGATGGAAAATCCCAAGAGACACTGCTTTGCAGAGGACCCTGGCAGGATTGAGACCCACTTGGCAATGGTGGTGACCTACTCAAGGACATGAATTTTGGCCCTCCCTCCTTCTTGCTTCTTTCTGCCCAGGTCTGTATGTGGACCTCCCAGCCACCCAGTCCTATTCCCTGCCATTTCTTCCCAAAATAAATTCTCTGCCTGCAAATCTTTGTCTCAGGTTCCAGAAGTAATCCAAACTAAGTTAATCATGTTTAGTCAGTGTGTTCAGTGCTTTAATATGGATTGCCTGTTTTAATCCTAAAGTGACCTTATGATGTTAGTGCCCTTTACCTCTCCCTTGGTGGATCAGGAAGGTTAGATACAGAGTTGAAAACACAGGTGGTAGAGTTGTTTGCCTTAGGTGGCAAGGTAGAGGTTGATGACCCCAGTGAACTCAGTTGAGAACTTTCCCCCAGCCTAGGGTGCTGGGGTCGCTTCTGGGCTCTGACTCCATCATAGCGAGCATGGCCACAGGAAGCCCTGGGATGCTGAGGGAAAGCAAAACCAAACCCTAGGATGGAGAATTGGAAGAAATGGGTACCTAAGCCCAGGAAACATCCAGAAGACACCTGAGAGCAGTCTTTTCTTCAAGACTACCTGCAGAAGATAAAATGGTGTGTTCTGAGTCAGTTGGAAAGACAGAACAATCACCATACAAGGAGGCACGTCTGCACTCCATGTAAGAGAGAACTGTCCAAGCACAGAGTGAGCAACCCTGGCAGACAGCAAGCCTGATGTTGCAGGAGGGAGAGCTCAGGGTGCACAGCCAGTCAGTTCCTGGGAATGCTGTGAGGAGACTCCTATGGGGAGATTCTATCAGTTTAGGATAGAAGCCTAATTTTTGACTAAGATTTGCCTCTTCATTCACCCTCCAAAGACAACCTTGGCCATCCCTTGGGGCTCCTCAGAATCCTTCCTGCTGAGAGAGCCACCAGGAGGTAAGATTTCACTGGGGCATAAAGGGTACAAGACGGCTTTCTAATCAGGAAAGACCCTGCTGTTTGCCCTTGGATGGGGTCCTTAATTCGCTCAGATAAGTGTAAAGGGGAGATTGAGTTCTATTTTCTGTAGTACTTGGAGCAGAGATGGGTACAAAAAGAAGCCCAGTAAATGCTTGGTATGTAAACAGATTATGAGAATGAGTTGAAGATTTATTGGCCTTAAGCCCTCTGTAAGCTCTAGACTGGCTTGATTCCTCAGCTATAATAGCCCAGCTCTGTCCCAAGCCCTCTGTGATGCGCTTGGAGCATCCTCTTGACTTTGGAAGTCACTTCTCTTAAAACCTAGTGAAAGCCTGGAGCTGGAAACAGAGCAGATGTAGGACTGGGCTCAAGATATGGGTCCTTGGGCCTGATGAGTGGATTGTCTGTGTTCTCTTGGGAGTTCTAAGGGCTGAGCGGATGACAAGCTTCCTGGACAGAGCTGGGTGATCATGAGAGTGCTCCACCCGCAGACAGATCAGGCAGAAGGGACATCAAGGGCAGACAAGGCTTTGCCCTTGGTGTGTGAGTTCACATACACGGAAGAGGGCTGGAAGGCACCATTACCTCCACCAATTCCTCAGAGAGAAGAGGGAATGGGCTGGGAAACAGGCAGTTTAGGGAGGAATTTAAGGAAAGGCATGAATCAAAATCCAGTCTTCTCATTCTTTCAAAAGTCATCCAAATTACTGGAGACACAGCTGTCTCTCTGCTTCCCTCCCCCAACCCTACTGACTGTGTACAATCTGTGAGTGGCCTCTGGCTCCAGGTGAATTTTATCCCAGTTTCTCAAAGAAGAGGGCATCTGGAAGCTCCAAGGAAGGAGGAATCATAATGGCTTTAGGTCCACGAGCTACCCCAACTCCAGCCTAAGAGCTCTCAGGAAGAGGAGGAAAGAGCCTCAGTAATCAAGTAGCATGGACTGGAGAGAAGCTGTCTTAGACTAAGAAGATGCCCAGGAGTGTCGGGCCCCTCTCATTCTCACTAGGACAAGGGGAAAGGAAATGTACTTGAACTTTGCACAGTCCCTCCTTCCCCACGGCCAGCTCCTGGCATGGATATGACAACTTCCCCTGGTTCTCCTACTTCCTTAGTGACCCAATCCAATACGTTTCCATACAGCAGCCAGAAAGAAACTTTTTATGCTCTGCTGGTGTTCATCTGAGTGTGCCCCTCAAAGTCAAGTGCAGATACTAGACCATAGTCTGTGAGGCTCTGCCTCATGGGTCCCATACTGCTCTCTCTAGCCTCATTCAAGTTTTCTACCTCTCATTCACCGCATCCCACACACACTGCCTTTATTTCAGTTTTCCAAACACAACACAGTTCCTTTGTTCCTGCCTCTTGAGTATTTGCCCCTGCCATTCTCACTTCCCTGAGCCTGTGCCCCCGTCCCCCCACCATTCTTCACATAGCTGCTCTTTCTCATCCTTCAGGGCTCAGTGTGAAGTCACCTCCTGGGAGAACTCCCCTGACCTCTCTAACTGAAGTCAATCTTGGGTCTGGGTACTTGCAAATTCATTCTGATACTCTGAGTCATGGACGCGGGGACAGAGGGAGGCTGACACCTGCAAGAGGTGTTTTCCACCTTGAATGTTGGCCGGCCTCTGGCAGCCAATGGGAGGCACTGACAGAATGTTGGAGCAGAAGGGTACCTTTCTCTGTGCCTCAGGTTATATCTCTGGTAGTTTGGAGGTCTTTGGAGCCCACTGGAAGACTTTGAAGCATGTTAAGCAGAGTGAGGGGCACCATCAATGTACTTTTTAAAAAGATCACTATGATTGCCCTTTGGAAAATGTGTTGAATTTGGGGAAACGATTTATGAGGAAGTCCCTGTGAGAAATGATGATGGCTTGGACTGTGGTGATTGTAACTCAGACAGAGAAAAGTGGACAGATTAAAGTTGTCTTTGAAGGAAGAATTTCCAGAGCTTGGTGACTGTTTGGATGTGGTACTTGAGAGAGAGCTATGATCAGGAATGACTTCTAGGTATCTGACTTGAGCAACTGGCTGGATAGAGATGCTATCTATTATGATGACAAAAACCAGGATGGAACAGATATGGTTCTGTTCACAGGGAAAAGATATTTATTCCTCTGATCTGTTTTCCCCTATCCTGTAATACCTTTTATCTATGTAAGCAACCTACTGTCTATTACCTACGTATCTATTTATTATTTATCTGGCATTTATCTATCAATCTTAGCTTAAAGTTTGCATTATAGTGTATATACTATGCTGTGATTTCACTTTCCTATTGTTCACTGCTATTATATAGATGTTCACTTGCATTCTGTATTGGCTTTATATTTTGCCCCTTTGCCAATTTCATGGACTAGATTCTATAAGTTTTCTTGGTGTGTGAATTCCTTAAGGTTTTCTATGTGAACTATAACATTGTCTGTGGAAAAGACAGATTTACTTCTTTGTTCACATCTTTGCTACTTTATGTCTATATCTTGCCTTGTTACAATGGTTAGAACCTTCAATACAATGTTGAATAGAAGTGATGAGAGACTGTATTTATCTTGATACCAATGCTGGAAAATACTGAATATTTTATCATCAAATACAATCTTTAGCTCTAGGATATTTTCTGTAGATGCTCTTCATCAGAATGGGACAATTTTCTTCTTTACCTAGTTTCCGAGAACTTTTATCATGAATAGTTGTTGAATTTTGTCAAATATTTCTTTCTATATCTATTGAAATAATCACATTTTCCTTTTATTTTGTTGACATGACAAATTACTTTTGAAATACTAAGCCAATTTACATTCCTGGGATAAACATCACTTGGCTAAAGTGTATGACTGTTTTTATACAGTACTGGATCTAATTGGTTAATATTTTCTTGAGGATTTTTTTGTTTTTATTAATGTCTATTTTTTTCTTTTTAAATGTGTGTGATATAATAGCTAATTTGTGGTTTTTGGGGGGTCTCTGGAATATGTCAGTAGTATAATAAAGGCTCTTCATCCTGACTAGTTCCAAATTTGAATGTCTCCCAACATTGTGGGGCTTCAGGTACCTCTGTACAGCTTGTGTCTTGAGCAATCTGCTCCCAGCTGGGCATTTCAAGTCCTTACTCTGTGTGTTGATAGCCATCCCTCCAAGACTTGTCAGCAGTTTCAAACTTCCATATCTGCCTCAGTTCAATGATAGATAAAGGTCCTTCCACCTCTCTGCACTACCGTAGGGGAAGTGTCCCCAGACAGAAAGCTGATGAACTTGAGTTCAGCTCTTGCTGAGTTTTCCCTTCTGTCAGGGATTATCTTTCTACTCTGTCTATTGTCCAGTGTTGTAAATAATTATATGTATTTGTTCATTTTTATAGATGACAATGGTGATGATGATGTTGGTCTAGTTTTTGTAGATCACTCAGTTGTTCTTTTTAATCTAGAAACACAGGCCCTTCAATTCAAGGAAGTTTCCTTAATTTCTTCATTGATGAATGCCTCCCTTTCACTTTCTCTGTTCTCTCTTTGGGGACTTCCTATTCTTAGATTCTGGATGTCTAACGTTCCTAAAACGTTCCATTATTTCTCCTCGACTACATCATTTTTGTTTCTGTTTTCATCTACTTTCTGGGAGATATATTTAACTTCATCTTCTGATCTTCCTTTTGGGCTTTTTATATTTTGTCACTGTATTTTAAATGTTCAAGATTACATTTTTTTCTCCCTGAATATTAATGTTTACAGCCTCCTCTTTTGTTTCATGAGGATAATCTTTACCAGCTGTCAGATGGTATTAATGATAGATTTTTAAAACATTTTTGATTCTTGCATTTCATCCAAGTTGCTGTTTCTGCTACTTGTTTTGAGCTCTATGTTTCAAATTAGAGGACCTCTTCAGTTTTCTGGTGATCCTTAATTATCCACCTATGTTTATGATTAGGAAACTGAAAGTCTGATTGGGAACTCTGTGTAAATGACTGGGTCATTTCTATTATGGATGCCACATACGGGCATATGTACTGGTTGAACTTTTCTTTGGGAAGCTTCAATTCCACTGGGTTTAGGTCTGTCCTCCTAGGCTGGTCGGAGTCCTCCAAGAAGATTCTTCTGATGTCCTTGGAAGGTCAAGTTGTACTGCAAGAGTCTTGGGAGAGGGTGAAAGGGGGCTGGCAGTCTCAACATTCAGTACACAAGCTTGCATGTAAGCCCTCTTGTCTCTCTCTTATGACAACCTTGCCCTCACTCAGGCCTGATGCCCTGAAAGCAGAAATCTTCTCTTTTCCTCTCTTTGCAAAATAAGCTTTCAGTATTTTGGAATGGTGGAGAAGGGGCAGTTTAACACCTTCCTGGAATCAGAAAGATCTAGAACAACTTTTATCCTGTGTCATTTTCATTCCCACTCCCAGATGTACCAGGACCAGCAAGTCCTGAGCCTTTTGAGAATTGAAAACTGGTGTGCTTTACAGCTCTGCTCATTGTGGCCTTTAAATTCCACTTTCTTTATGCTATGTCAAATGTGAATTGTACCCCTGCAATCCAGCTTCCAAAAATGCTGTTGGTATTACTCCTTTTACAATCTCTTTGTCCTTGAATGTGTATGCCTTTAAGTAGAGATTTGGAGAAGATTGTATTTTTTCAACTGACAGATAAAATGATGGCTTGATACCTAAGACTAGAACTGGTAGCCCACAGTTACCAATGAGAAGCAAGCATGCAGACTTGCCAGGTTTCCCAAAAATATGCAGTGCTAAGATGAATATAAACATTGTCCCCAAGGTCCACAGCAGTAGAATAGGAAGCCTTAAATTTGAAAGTTTTTTTTTTTTTTTTTTTAAAGAGCAATGTTTATCCACTATAGATAGAAAGTATAAGAAACTCATTGTTACATGAAATGGTACAGGCTGTTGATTTACAGCCAGTTATTTTCTCAAATGTTCAAAAAACCTTGGGAAGCAGAAACATGGCAGATCTCCCAAGGGAGCAAGCTTTTGGGACCTATCTGGTAGCCCATCTAGCTATAGGTGAGCCCTTGTCCCCTGTGTTCACCCACATTCTGAGCTTAATTCCTCCCAAATCCCTCTCTGGATCTTGGTTGCAGCTAACTCAACTCAGACCCAGCAGGAAGTTATTTTTTCATCATTGCAGCTGGTTGATGGAAGATGCATTCCAGTGTCTAGGTTAACTTATTCAGGGCTTTGTGGCTGGCTATGTTCTCAGCTATAGCCATCAGTCTCTATTCATTTGGGTAACTATAGTAGTCATCAGCTATTTCCGGAAGTCTTGAGAAGACAGTATTTCTCTAAGACCTCAAATACTCTTTCCATGATCTTCAACCCTTAGAAGATGGGAAAGGGCCTTAGATGGGAAATGGACCATCATATCAAGGTGTCCAAGTTTCCCCCTGGTGCTGGACCCCAGAGACTATAACCTATCTCATCCTCCCAGAGGCTTCCTGCACCCAGCCTCCCTAGCACCATTCTCTCCAGGACACAAGCCTGACATACACACCCCATCTGCCTCCAGCCTCAGAAATCCACGGACATGGGCAGGTTGTCTCAGTCCTGCCCTTCCCTTAGGTTTACCCTTAGGGAACAGCAGAAAATATAGAAAGGGCTGGACAGAGGACATTATCAGGGAACATTTTTTTTTCTGTAGGTTGAGATTTCAATTTGACTCTGTCTTCAGCTCTGTGTTATGATGCGGCAATGTCATGATCACTTCACAGCCATGGAAGGAATTATTTTCCCTGGCATCTTTCATTTCTGATCCCCTCATCTTCACGTGTCTGCCTGCTGACAAACCAGAGCTGTCAGAGCCACCTGTCACTGCAGGGGGAAAAATACCTTTTTGACAACTGTATCTTCCTCCAGAAGATACTCTTTGTACCCAATATCTGCTTTCCAAAATGTGTTTGTGACACTCACTTCTGCTATTTCAAAGGGACTCATGAAATACTCCAAAAAGGAGTCTCAAACCCAATTAATTTAAATTCATTTTTGTGTTGAAAGTGCAACATGACATATTTGGGAGGAAGTGTGTGCAACATGAAGTTAAGCAGTAGGAGGGCCTTGTTGTAAAGAAACAGCTTCCCACATTAAAGGCAAACTCAGGAGCCTCCAAGGACCTAGGCAGGGAAGGGCTCCAGGAGGTGGCACACTGCATTTGGGGTAGGGGTGACTAAGGAATGCATACATGTGTACTTAATCACTAAGTCGTGTCCGATTCTTTGCAACCTTAGGGGCTGTATCCCGCCAGGCTCCTCTGTCCATAGGATTCTCCAGGCAAGAAAACAGGAGTGGGTCGCCATTTCCTTCTCCAAGGGATCTTCCCAACTCTGGGATCAAACCCATGTCTTCTTCATTGGCAGGCAGATTCTTTATCACTGAACCATCTGGGAGGAATTTGAGTGGGAAATACTTGGTTCTGACTCTGATGTTAGCTCAGAATTAGTTCTCTCTATGCTGGTAGAGAGATGTGTCTAGTGGGAAAGAAAGAAAGAAAGTGAAAGTGAAAGTGACTCAGTCGTGTCTGACTCTTTGTGACCTCATGGACTATACAGTTCTATACAATTCTCCAGGCCAGAATACTTGAGTGGGTAGCCATTCCCATCTCCAGGGGATCTTCCCAGCACAGGGGTCGAACCCAGGTCTCCCACACTGCAGGCAGATTCTTTACCAGCTGAGCCACAAGGGAAGCCCAGGTGGAAAGAAATTCTCCTTTTTATTTCCCTTTAAATGACACCACCCAATGGTAATAACACCCTGCCCTTCTCCCTGCCCTTCTCATCTTCCCCGTGGATAACATGCCAAAGCCACGTTGGCCCCCAGGAGTCCTCTACGGGATAACAAATTCTAACCTTGCATGCTCAGTCCCCTGATTCCTGAGTCGAGTTGCTTTTGTTCCTTTGTTGACTTTTGTTTTTAATAAAGACCAACATAAAATAAGAGGAATTCTTTACAGAGGAAACATTCAGTGGGGAATTTCTTGTTCTCTGAGTTCAATAGCAACATTTTGGCTTTAGATCTGGGGTCGTGGGCAATGCATATGCATTGTCCCCACCACCTGCAGGATTCCATAGACCAGTCAAAGACTTCCGGCAAAAAAAAAAAACTATATGAATCTGCCACAGCCTTGAATATGTGGAAGAGTGTCATCAGTGTAACAGAAATGATAAAAAATGTATGGACAATAGGCTAGAGATGTGACTGGATTGTTGCAACTCAAAACCATGAGGGAGAAAGCTCTAGCAGCGGTAAGTACAGTACTTCCCAGGGGAGCCCCACAGGGTCTCCCAGCTTGATTTGGCTGTGGAGTGATAATCAGAATCATTCGTTAGAGGACTATCTATAGCAGTGATTTCCAAATTGTTTTGAGTCACATACTCTACACTTGAAAAAATTAAGCATACATCCACAGTTGTTTACCTATTTTTTATTCATAAACTACATATATGTACTCATTAGTAAATATCTCAACACAATTTATATTTAGGTGAATTAATTATTAATTCTCATGAGTGAGACTTCTTCTTCCAAGCAGTCTTCATGATAGTTTGAACTCTAGGGACAATTTTTTTTTACACATCTTATAAAATCATAATTATTTTCATCACATAGTATCAATAAATGTATAAAAGTTAGATGTATCATCTTTGCTATTTTCGAGTTGTTTACTAGTGCTGGCACTTTAAAATTCTCTTTCCAGGCCAGAATTTTTAATCACTTGACTATTTTGAAAGGGTTAGATTTTTTTAATGGAATATATTATCCATGAATCTCCTTAACCAAAAGGATATAAACTGCAACTCATCACAAGACAATCAAATAAGCAAATAAGTGGATTAAGGAACTCTTAGACTTACCCAGGAATGACAATCCATATGTTTAAATTAATGTCTTACTGTCTTTCATATTTGAGATAAAATTCATGTCAGTAAAAGTTCTAAGCATCTCTTTGCACACTCAATGGATCCACTTACACAACCCCCAGCCTCCCCACCCCTAACTAGCACCCACTGATGTGTTATCCAGGCCAGTTATCCTTAGGCCTTCCTGAGTCACAAAGATGTTGGCTGCAGCATCTGTACCTGGCTGGCCCTGAGGCCACAATGTGGGTGCTGGAGGAAGTAGAGAAGAGAGACGGGACATACCCCAACCACCTCAGTAGACCAACAAACAGAAATAGAGACAGAGTAAAACACAGTAAAGTGCTATGATGAGGGTCAAGAACAACTTTGCCTAATATAAAGGTCAAACACCTTGCCTAACACAGTGGTGGGAATTTACACAGGGACAGGAACGGTGAGCCTGCTTGTCTGCCCAAGCTCAACACCAGAACTCCCCCCAAGGCCTGGCACACAGTGGCAAAAGGTCTCTTTTGTGCCATATGTACCAAACAGCTTTGTCTTTCACTCATAAACATGAAAAGTCTGCCAGGCTTTTAAGAACTTAAAGGAAAATCAACAGCATGAAAGAAAGCCAAAATGAACCAAAACAACTAATTAAAGAAAGCAAGGAAAAGAAAGCAATTTTGAAAACTGTACATCTTACCTGAATACTTAGAGTCATCTGAGAAAATATTTAAAAAGAGCAAACAGAGGGGAAAAGAACAATTGAAAATTTGTATTCTGAAAATTGAAATAAAAATTATACATCAAGCAGAAAAAAAAGAATTAATATGAATGAAAACCAAAATAGTGGTGAAGAGATAAGGAAATACTACATAGCAGAAATAGATGGAAAATAAAAAAGTAAGGTTTTTTAAAGTGAAGGAAGAAACAAGAATCCAAAGTTCATTCAGTGGGAATCCCAATAGGAGAGATCAAAGTCAATGAAGATGAGGAAATCATCAAAGAAAAATGACGGAATAAAAAGGAACAAAATTGGGTCATTTGTAGAGATGTGGATGGACCTAGTAACTGTCATACATAAAGAAGTAAGTCAGAAAGAGGAAAATAAATACCATATATTAATGCATATATGTGGAATCTGAAAAAAAATGGTACAATCTTATCTACAGAGCATAAATAGAGACAGAGACATAGAATAAACATAAGGATACCAAGTGGGAAAGAAGGGGATGGGATGAATTGGGAGATTGAGGCTGACGTATATACCCTATTGATACTATGTATAAAGGAGATGACTAATGAGAACCTACTGTATTATAGCACAGGGAACTCTACTCAGTGCTCTGGGTGACTTAAATGGGAAGAAAATCCAAAAAAGAGGGGATATATGTATATGTATATGTATAGCTGATTAATTTGCCGTACTGATATAACACTTAAAAGCAACTAAACTCCAATAACGGAGAAGGCAATGGCACCCCACTCCAGTACTCTTGCCTGGAAAATCCCATGGATGGAGGAGCCTGGTAGGCTGCAGCCCATGGGATTGCTAAGAGTCGGACATGACTGAGCGACTTCCCTTTCACTTTTCACTTTCATGCATTGGAGAAGGAAATGGCAACACACTCCAGTGTTCTTGCCTGGAGAGTCCCAGGGACTGGGGAGCCTGGTGGGCTGCCTTCTATGGGGTCACACAGAGTTGAACATGACTGAAGTGACTTAGCAGTAGCAGTAAACTCCAATAAAACTTATTAAAAACAAAATTTTTAAAGTGGTGAAGTTCCACCCAGACATGATGGTATAAGTCTGTTTTCCCTGTCTCCTCCATGCTAAGTGTAACCCTGGAAATGGAGCAAGAAACAATCAGAGAAGAACTCTGAAAAGTGGTAACAGAAAAAAGATTGATTGTTTTGGGACTTTAAGACTTGAGTAACAATACAGAGGCAGGGCATCTTGCTTGCCCACAACCAACATAGGAAGGCTGCCCAGACCAGGCATTTCCCAGCCCCCTAATTTCACTGTAGAAGGCAACCCAGGTAGGCTCATTCTTCTCCCTGATCCAACAAGATCCCCTCTGACAACATAAGTGAAGCCCAACACAACTGTCAAAAGTCCAGGGGAGGCATTCTCTTTCTTCCCAGGCCTGAGATTCCTCTCTTCTACAAAGAGATATAAGAGTCAGCAGATTGATCTAGGAAGAATCTTTGTCCCCATGAGTCCAAAACTTTCCTCTCCTACTCATAGACACTCAGGAATTGGAAGTGGGTGAGGAAGTGAAGGGTGAGTGGGCACTGATAGAAGGAATCCCATCATATCCCCATCTCCCTGCCCCCCACTTACAGCAACCTGGTAATCCCACCTGGGGACTCTCCTTCTGCCCCCTAAAGGCATCAACAGCAAGGACCAGTGATAACCCCAGCGGCACTAGATACTCTCTGCAGACCAAAATAGCGCTATAAAGCATTTGATTGATAAGTCTGCCTTTTGAACCACAGCCCACAAAAGGAAGCCCAAACCAGCATATTAAACCTAAACAGAGTGACCGCCACCTAGGTGAAGAGGAGAGAGGGGCTGAAAAAGTCTTTGACAAAATCATGGCTGAAAACTTTCCAAATTTGGTGAAAGACACAAACTTATAGAAACAAGATGCTAAGTAAACCTCAAAAAGGATAAATCCATGCCAAGACACATCATAATTAAAATTTTTAAGTAAAAATGAAGAAAAAATACCTTGGAAACAGTCAGAGGGAAAAGAACACATTACCCATTAGAGAATACTCATTTGAATGACAGCAAATTTTTCATTTGAAATCATGGAAGTTAGAAAGAAGTGGCACAATACTTCTGAAGTACTGAAGAAAAAGAATTGCAAACTGCAAATGCAACATCTGTTGAAACTATCCATTCAGAAATGAAGGGGAAATAAAATCATTATCAGACAAAGGAAAATTTTTAAAGTTTATCATTAGCAAACGTCCTTAAAGATTTGGCTAAAGAAATCTCTTCAAAGGGAAAGTAAACAAGAAGGAATGTTGTAGTCTCAGGAAAGGAGAACAATGAAAGGAGAAGAAACATGGTTACAGCTAATAAATATTTTCCTCATGAGTTTTATTAACTATAATTGATGTTTGAAATAATAGTTGTATTAATAACAGCATCTCATGCCCAACACAATGATATTTAAAAGTGGATAGGTAACATGATCTAAATGGTAGTGAAGTTTCCACATTTCAGTGGAAATGGTAAAATGTGGGTACCAGTTGTGGTACACCAAATCATGACTCCCACTGATGCTCTTAATCCCCAGAACCCTTGAATTGTCACTTAAATAGTTAAAGAGACTCTCTAAATGTGACTAAGTTAAGGTTCTTGAGATGGAGAGATTAACTTGTATTATCTAGGTAAACCCAATATAATCACAAGGATTCTCATTGTAAAGAGGGAGGGTGATCACAGTCAGAGACAGAAGATGTAAGGGTAGAAGTAGAGGCCAGAGAGGAGAGAAGTTGCTACACTGCTGGCTTTGAATGTGTAGGAAGGTGTCAGCCAAGGAATGTAGTCACCTTTAGGGATACATCTTTATAACCCTGGATTTGGCAATGGTTTATTAGATATGATACCGAAAGAACAAGTAACAAAAGAACGATAAATATGTCATCAAAATTTAAAATTTTATGCTTCAAAAGACCATGTCAAGAAAGTGAAAAAGACAAACTAAAAATGGAAGAACCTATTTTCAAATTATATATCTAAAAACTATGTAGTATGTAATAGATATAAAGAACTCAACAACAAAGACACAACTCAGTTAGGAAATGCACAAATGACTTGAATTAGACATCTTATCACTCCAAAACAGTACTAACCGCTTTGCTGACCAACAAGTACATGAAGTCCATGCTTCCCTGGTGGCTCAGATGGTAAAGTGTCTGCCTGCAATGCTGGAGACCTGGGTTCGGTCCCTGGGTTGGGAAGATCCCCGGAGAAGGAAATGGCAACCCACTCCAGTACTCTTGCCTAGAAAATCCCATGGACAGAGGAGTCTGGGGGGCCATAGTCCATGGAGTCACAGAGTCGGATACAACTGAGCGACTTTAATTACTTATTTACTTAAGTACATGAAAAGATGCTCAACATCATTAGTCATTGTTGTTATTCAGTCACAAAGTTCTGTTCAACTCTTTGTGACCCCACGTACTGCAGCATGCCAGGCTTCTCTGAACTTCACTATCTCCTAGAATTTGTCCAAGTTCACGCCCATTGAATTGGTGATGCCATCCAACCATCTCATCCTCTGCCTCCCTCTTCTTCTTTTGCCTTTAATCTTTCCCAGAATCAGGGTCTTTTACAGTGAATCAACTGTTTGCATCAGGTGGCCAAAGTATTAGAACTTCAGCTTCATCATCCCAGTGAATGTTCAGGGTTGATTTCCTTTAGGATTGACTGCTTTGATTTCTTTGTAGTTCAAGAGATTCTCAAGAGTCTTCTCCAGCACCAAAATTTGAAAGCATCAATTCTTTGGAGGTCAGCCTTCTTATATCACCTGATTGGGGTCAACCAGCATCCAGACTCAAACAGCACTGAGAATTCTCATGTAACAGCAATCTAAAGTCCCAATTGGGAAAAGGTCGCAGGTAGTGCATCCATCCCTTCAGTGAGACTTCTAAATTGAAGTTTCAGGGGTTCCCACTTATAATCCCAGCCCACTAGCTGATATCATCATCAGTCTGTAAGCAAACTGCAGCTCTGCTGCTGCTGCTGCTGCTGCTAAGTCACTTCAATCGTGTCTGACTCTGTGTGACCCCATAAAGGCAGCCCACCAGGCTCCCCCATCCCTGGGATTCTCCAGGCAAGAACACTGGAGTGGGTTGCCATTTCCTTCTCCAACGCATGAAAGTGAAAAGTGAAAGGGAAGTCGCTTAGTTGTGTCCGACTCTAGCGAGCCCATGGACTGCAGCCTACTAGGCTTCTCCGTCCATGGGATTTTCCAGGCAAGAGTACTGGAGTGGGTTGCCATTGCAGCTCTGCTTTCACATTAATCTCTTTTACAATGCTGTTTGTTTTGTCTTGAGAGCCATAGGATTTTGTTAAGCCCAGGTGTGGTTAGCCAGACCTCCTCTGGGAGCTCAAGAATTCCAAGACCAGGGACTCAAGAATTCTAAGACTAGTTTCCTATCTCATCTGTATCGCCACTCATCTTACTTGTGCCCTCTTGAGCAGGCACGTAGTCAGGGCAGTGTCCAGGCAGATCAGAAGCAAGGTCAGAGGCCTGCTCTGCTTTCTTGTCTCTGAAGCCTGAACAAGACTACTTACAGTTAATTTCCCTAGCACTGCTTAATAACACTAATAAGTTTAGGCTGCCTTTTAGAAGAATGGAAGTGTTTTGAATCTGGTAGAAGTGATGGTTGCACACTATGATAGTACTAAGTACACCTGGATCATGCACTTTAACATGGATAATTCTGTTCTGCAAGTGTCACTTTAAGGAAAAAGCCCATCTCATACTTATGGTTATATACTGTATGCTTCTATTTACATAGCATTTTTGAAATAACAAAAGCTTAAAAATGGAGGATAGATTACAGGTTGTAGAGGGAGGAGTATAGATGGGAAACGGGTAGTTATAATAGGAGTCCCTATGGCATTGAAACCATTTAGTATCCCTATTGTGGTGGTAGGTACACAAGCCAATGCAAAAATGATAAAATTGTATTGAATGTATTTTACATATGTGCACATACATACATACAAGTAAAACCAGGGAAATCTGAATAAAATTGGTGGATTGCATCAGTATCAGTATTTTGAGTGTGATACGAGCCTATAGTTCTATAAAATGCAAGAGGAAACTGGGCATACAAGAGATCTCTTTGCATTACCTAAATTGCATATGAATCTATGAAAACCTCAGTTGTGGGTATTGAGGTATATATTCTTGTGATGAGGGTATTTAGATGATAAACAATGAACAAATAAACACATATAATAGGGAAATGCAAGGTAGGGGGACTATGGACACATTCACTCATGCATGAACAAAATCAAGTATTTCAAGCCATTTTCTATTCCCATGGAGCTGGAATTCATGTACATAGTACATGATGTATCCTATTTTTTCTTGATTATATTATCTGTGTAGTGGAAATAAGGGCTTCCCTGGTGACTCAGATGGTAAAGAATCCGACTGCAATGCAGGAGACCTGGGTTCGATCCCTGGGGTGGGAAGATCCCCTGGAGAAGGGCATGGCAACCCACTCCAGTATTCTCGCCTCGAGAATCCCCGTGGACAGAGGAGCCTGGAGGGCTATGGTGGATGGGGTCACAAAGAGTCGGACACAACTGAGTGACTAAGCACACACATAGTGGGGATAAAATTGAGTGTTTTATCCACATCCTTTTAGTTAAACCAGACATGAGGTAAATATTAAGTAATATATTATTATCATGTTCCAAAGATTTTTGTTTAGTTACAAGAAGGCATTTTCTCAGATTTCCTCTGAAAGGTATTAGGACGATTAATAATGGCATCATCTGAAAATTAGCTTAAAGATCAAAGGATCATTGCTGGGCACAGAGAGCAATGGTGCTTCTCCTCTATTGTATAACTCTACAGTAAAGGGTACCTCTTTCAAGAACCAGGCAGTTTATGATGCAAATACCAGCATAGCATTGGCTTCCTGGTCATGACAAGGGGAGCCAACAGTGCACGCTTCTCAGAGGTCACCTTTCCACTTGCCCAGGTTCCAAGCCAAAGAGCACCATGTAAGGACTCCCTTCTGTCAGCCGTCTTTCAAAGTGCACCTGTCATCAAGCACATACAGCCATGGAGTAATACTAGGAAATGCAAGGAAGGAAAATGTGTTTGTGCTTAGAAGCTATAAATTGTATTTGGAACTCAGAAGCAGATTATGCAAGCCATATAGAAAACCATAGAAAGTAACTGGGAATACTATTTTATTGTTAGTTAGCATAATAGTGGCACCTAACAAATAACAGCATTTAACTAAATTTTCAAACTGAAATATCCAATAACAGCATTTAATCAAATTATAAACAAAAGAAAGCTAATGGTGCAAGTTATTTCACTCAAAACATTATATATGGCAACATAATAGGAAACAAAGAATAATTACACAAAATGATAAAGGAGCGATCTAGAAATAAGATACACCAATCATGAACTATCAACAGAGATTCTGTTACAGAAGTTGCATGATTAAGAACACGAAACTTCATAATGGTTAAATGAAGGCAGACATGTCCTCTACTAATAAAAAAGAAAGAAATTTGAGAGAAGACAACAGTTTTAAAACTTTTTCTTTCTCAACTACAGCAACTTGCTGTAGTATAGTAGGTACCAACACAAATCATGTTTGCTGGGGAGGATTGAGGCAGTAAGCCAAGAGGTGAGGGGGAATAGCAGCCTTGCAGTGTTTTCATGAGGATTAAATGAGGCGATATTACTTACTCATGTGTCTAGTTTACTGCTTAACGCATTTGTGTTTGTCAGTATAGCATACATAATGCTTCAATAACAAACTCCAAAGTCTCAGGGTCTTAACATGAAAAGGTTTATTTATTCCTCATATAAATTGTAATGCAGGTCTGGTAGCCCTAGTCCATCTTGTAGCCAAAGCACACAGAATATGTGATCTCAAGGTCAGTGCAGCAAGGAAAGAAAGGTTGGGAAATTTTTGTAAAATTTTTGTAAGTGCAAGCCAGGAGCCAGCTCATAACATCGCTTCTACCCTCATCCCACTGGTCACAGTTCTGCCATGTGGTTCTAAACGAACTGCAGAGGAAGGTGTGGCTGTGAGCTTCCGGTGTGCCCAAGAAGAAAAAACAGTACAGAGACTGCAGATCACTATGGTGCCATGCCATTCAGTAAATAGGCACCCTGCTATGTCAGGTGCTACTACTTTTAAAACCCTAAAAATATGACAGCAACACCCAACCTTTGCTGCCAAGTGCTGGCTGCTTTGTGTTATTTCAGTTTGCAAAGCAACGCTACTAAATACATTTATAACTTATTATTATAAATAAGGACACAGAGATGTAGAAATTTTCTGCAAGTTACAAGTTAGTACATATTTGTCTTACTACCAGTACTTCTACCAAAAAGTGGGTATGCCCTCCATGTGGCTGGGCAGCCCTAGCACAGACCCATGGCAGACACCAGCCTTCCCACCTCTAAGCAACCTGGCTGGTACACAACAGTTGGCATATTCATAGAAAGCTTCCATTCATGGTAATTTTTTCATTGATTTACTGGCTCCATTAACAATATTTTTCCATAATGGTCAAGTCCAGACGATGTTGCACTTAAATAGAAAACTGCCCTAAATAAAAACAAATGATACTAGAATCCCTTCTCTCCCAGTGAAACGATTCTCCTGTATTTTGTTCTCCTTGTGAGCACACCAAAAAAGCTTCTTCGGTCTATTATTTCCCAATTACCTCCTCTAGTGTTAGCTGAGAGCAGAGAAGGAAGATGAGATCATGAAGCTCATAACATTTGATCTTTTCCAGGCTTCAGCAAACCTGTGAATCACTTTCATAAGCTCAATCAATATCAGGTGTCACCTGGTGGCAGGTAAGGGCAATTCGATGGCTTTTCTAATACCTTGCAGGCATTGATTTCCCCACATATCAGGAGAGAGGAGACTGAATAGGGGATAGAGAAGCAGGAAAAGGCAGAGTGGCTCTGCAGCTCTCCAAGACAGCCCCAGAGATCCAAGAGCTCACGTCTCCCTTGACTCCCAGCCTCTCCCAGCCAGGCCTGCTTTCCTCAGAGCCTGCCCAGAGCCACCAGCCAGGAGCACATGGGTGAATGTCCACCTGGATCCCACATTCACCAGCTGAAATAGGACAGTTCTTCTGCTTTCTCTATTTTAAAGGGCTGAGCACCCCAGATGGCATGACTAAAAACTGCTCTCAGAAGATGTGAAGTGGAAAATATGGTTCTCGAAGTCTGGTCCCCCGCCAGCAGCATCAGCATGACTTGGGAAGTTGTTGGAAATGCAGATTATCAGGCCCCACCCCAGGCCTACTGGATCAGAGTCTCTCTCTGGAGGTGGGACCCAGCCATCTGTGTTTTAACAGACCCAAGAAGATATCAGTGCACCACAGCATTGATTCTACCATTGGTTCAGTGGTAGAATTCTTCCCTGCCCATGGGAGGCCCAGGTTCAAATCCCACCCAATGATATGTGATGTTTTGTGGGCTTCCCTGGTACTCAGGAGTAAAGAATCTACTTGCCAATGCAGGAGATATGAGTTTGATCCCTGGGTTAGGAAGATTCCCTGGAGAGGGAAATGGGCACACACTCCAGTATTCTTGCTGGGAAATAATCCCGTGGACAGAGGAGCCTGGGGCGCTACTGTCCATGGCATCACCAAAGAGTTGGACATGACTTAGCAACTAAACAACAAGAGTTTAGAATCACTGTACCAAATGACACTGTGAGAGAGGCTGAGCTTTCCATTTCCCTGCAGTGAAGAGCAGGCCTCAGGGCAAGGGGGAGTTATGGACCATGAGCACGGGAACCCAGTTTCCATCTGGAAGTTTAGACTGATTTGTTTGGCACCACCTTTCACTGCTTCCTCTGGGCAGCTGACCAGGCATCCTGGAGCTAGGAGGGGTGATCCTCTGAACTGCACAGTGGTGGCTGTGATGCAAGGCTGAAGCCCAGCGTGTAAGAGCAGCGCAGCAACTGTGGCTGGGAGACACTTTGCAAGGCACTGGGGAGAGCCACATGGGCTGGGCAGAGGGAGGCACTTCTCAGCTGAGGGTAACCCACTGGGCTGAGGGCCTTGAAAGTCCACCAGTGTAGATGTTACTGAACTAAACTGCAAATACATCCAGCTCAACACAGGCAGGCTTACTACTCGGGCATGCTTCTTCCCTGAGAAAGGGTAAAGGCAAAAGAATGTGCCCATCCTTCATCATGTATCCTCAGATTCTGTCATGATTCCCTGCCTCTCCCCACCCCCAGGCCTGGCCCCCTCTCCCCTGGTCCAGTACAAGAGCTTCCTACAGAACTGCCTCCTCCAGTGCCGCTGTCCTGCAGCCATTCTCCATCCGGAGCTAGAGAGGTATCTCTCATCTGACCGTGCCTCCTCCCTGCTTAAAATCTTTCCCCAGCCTCCCACTGCTTCAGGGGAAATCGCCCGCCCTCGCTGGCATAGTCATCATTGGTACTTCACTGCTGGCCCTCTCCAGCATCCCCTCCTGCCACTTCCATGCCAGGGCCCCACCTGGCAGGGAAAAGCTTTTTCAGTATCAGGGATGCTGCTCCATCATTGCCTTGTCACTTAATTTCCACTTCTTTCAAATATTCAGATTGAGGTCCATTCATCCAAAGGGTCAGAACTGTT
>NW_011494956.1:15957569-15987763 GCF_000754665.1 Bison bison bison | reverse complement strand
AACTGTTTGCCCGTCTGCACTCTCACATTAGCTGGACACGTCTAACTCAGCCCAAATCACAGTTTTGAAATGTATTTGTCTTCTGCTTCCCCTAACAGATGGTGAGAGACTGAGTGCAAAATAAACTTCCTGGTGATGCTGTCCTGAAACCTCTAGCATTTTTGTGTATCCAGCCTATTAAGACACCAAAAATTTTTGATGAGTTGGGTTATTGTCCAACAAATCTTTGAGCTCTACCTCAGGTAGGAGAGAGGAAAGCATGAACGTGAAAATTCCAATAGTTTCTCATTTTTTATCCTAAGTATACATTATTTGGGCTTCCCAGGTGGCACTAGTGGTAAAGAATCTGCCTGCCAATGTAAGAGATGCAAGAGACATGGGTTTGATCCCTGGGTCGGGAAGATTCCCTGGAGAAGGAAATGGCCACCCATCCAGTATTCTTGTGTGGAAAATTCCATGGACAGAGGAGCCTGGAAGGCTACTATCCATGAGGCCACAAAGAGTCAGACACGACTTAGCAACTGAACAGACACATGTGTTATTCATTCAGGCTGTAAGATCCCTTGAGAAGTCATCTCATCCAGCCTCTATCTCTGAGCAAGACTGAAGGAGGTTTCTGGGATCCTTTTTTACAACAGTTCTCGGTACATCAAATTCAGACTGGAAGAAATAAAAGATCAGATGCTAATGGGTGATCCCATACTGCAGAAGACCTGTTCTCTCAACATTCTGCCATGAGGATAGAACATGAAGTCCTCTGGGAGGGGTGAGACCCAGCCTATTTACACAGAGACACCATTTAAAATACATTATGTGTCACTGAAAGGAAAAGTTAACGTGTCTCCTTGCTTTTATCTAACTTTGACTGCATTACTTTTACAGTCTTGGTAATTAAGAAGATTGAAGTGCGTGGCTGAAGAAGTTTGAAAAAAGTTTACTTTTTTTTTTCCATTTTTGTTTGTATCCAGCTTTGGTTAAAAATATGAGGCACTCTCATATATGCTGTGCACAGTTGTGTTTGACACTTTGTGGCCCTATAGACTGTAGCCTACCAGGCTCCTCTGTCCATGGAATTTTTCAGGCAAGAATAGTGGGGTGGGTTGCCATTTCCTTCTTCAGAGGATCTTCCCAACCCAGGGATTGAACCCACATCTCTTGCATCTCCTTCATTGGCAGGCAGATTATTTATCACTAGCACCACCTGGACTCAGGTAGTATTACAAATACTCACAAGGCTCCCTGTCTTACAGATGGAGAAATGTTCACAAGAGTTTCTAGTTCATCTGTTTTTTGAGGCCCAGATTACGTTTCCTATAAGTAAAGGCTTCATTAATGGTGGTTCCCAGAGCAACATCAGGTGAGGTATGGCAGGAGTAGGAAGTTTTAACCTTGAACTAGCCTTGGGCCCATGAGGTCATCTGAGGATGACCAAGAAAGCAAGTGAGTCTGCCAGATCATAGACACTTCTCCAAGAAATCCTGTACTTATACAACCAAGAGGGAGGGGAAACAAGCTAGGCCATCCTCAGGACACCTCGACCAGGAGGGGACATCTGGTGCATTCTCCAGCTGTCCTTGGAGGTGCCACAGCCTGTCTTGAGGGCTGGGTCAAAGCGTGAAGGATAGGACCTGGGAAGACAGGCTGTCACGTCTGCCTGGAGATCCTGGGTTTTCCTGGGGAAGCTTTAACCACACTTTATTTAGCCTGCTCCTCAATATGAAATGAGTCATCATATCTGTACCCCCAGAGTCTAGCTGTTCTTTGTCGCCCAGAATAGTCTGGGAGCGTCATGGTTGGCTATTCCTAGGTACCAGCAAAAGAGAGAAGTGTTTCTAAGATGGGTGTACATCAGTAAATCCCCTCACTTGTTTTTGTACTGCCAATCTCCATTTCGTTCCTCCAGGAGCCCTTCTTTTCCTCAGGTGAGTGGCCCCTTGGGAACTCCCCAGAGAGTGAAACTGGGCTATCTTTAGTCACTATTGTATTAGTTAGGATAAACCAGGTTTTGATCCACCAACAAAAATTTCAAAATCTCAGTGATGTAATACAACACAAGTGTCCCAGGCCCATAGGAGGGTTCTGCTGAGATTAGACTTGGGGAACCAGGATGACAGAGGCTTTATCTTGATACGCGCTTCTGTAACCACTGAGGATGTCTGGCTCTTGAAGTGTTCTACTTGTAAGGAACACAGTTCATACCCACTCATACTGAATTGGTAAAGCCAGTTACACAGCCCCACATAGAAGGATGTATTGAAGGATATATAGCCCCAGGTAGAAGCCCTCAAAGAAGCATGGTGGTCCTACTGTATGCTCAGAAGGTAGATGGTGAGCTGGAAATTTTAAGTGAACAAGTGCAACCACCATCTCATGGAGCCAGACAGTACACCTTCCCAAGCACAATAAGACTATAGGTCCCTCTTGCACTGCATGCCAAGAACTAGACAGACCATGCTGATGCCTCCAGACACAAACCCAGTCTGTTCAGAGACCACATGCTCTCCCATCCCTCTAAGGGGGGATTTAATTATAGCAAACAGTCCTCCCATCTCTGTCACAAGAATCCCAGGACGTCAGGGAGAGTGAAAGGAATCTTTGCATCACATAGTATGCTCTGTAAGCTCCTTGAAGCAGACTTGTGCTTTTTAAGAAAATTATAAAAAGAAGGAAAATCCCCAAGCCTCCTCCCCTCACCTGCTCTAGTGCCAAATAACTATGTCCTTTCTGTCCCTCCCTTCCTGACTGTAGAAAGCACTTGGAAAGCAAAATAGTGAAAAACAAAACAAAACTACAATTAACAAACATTAAATATTGAAAGAAGATATCATAGTGTGTGTGTGTGGGTGAGTGAACAAAATAGATCTCCCCCCACCCACGTACTCTCCCTCAGAAAGGCTGTCTGAGAGACATACCCGGTTGGGCTGCAGGCTATGATATAATTAGAACAATATTGCCCAATTGCAAAGACATGTGCCTGTTTGCATGAAACAGAAGCATCTGCTGAAATTATTTGAGGTGCCCCATCACTAATTAAAAGAGCTTTCATTTATAGAGGATGCACCATATGGATGCTGCTGATTCTTGGGTTGCCGGATGTGAATGAGTGCTGGGGGAGCTGTTGGGGCAGGTGTATGGTGAGGAATATCTGGGAAAACATGACTTAGCCTTCCAAAATTTCTCCTTACAAGGAGGTGCAGGGGCGGGGGAGGAGCTGCTGGAAGTTGTTTCAGTGAGACAGAGAAACGTGACACACCACCCTAAATTGCACCTGGCTGTGTCTACGACCACTGAGGAGCTTTGCCTCTGGAGTCTCGCTACACCTCCTTTACTCACCAAGCCACTGCTTTGTCTTCAATGGACTTTCCAGATAAACAGGATGAGCTACAGAATTCGGGTGGCTCTGTACAAAATGAAACCATGGGGCCCCATTGATAAAAATGATTAAGAATTTCCAGGCAGCGACAGCAAAGCGTTAAACTGCATGCAAACCATACTGAGTGCGGGGTCCTGTGCAACTGGAAGGATCACATACTTGTGAAGCTGGCCCTGAAGGTAAGGAAAAAGGAAGAGCTGCTAGAGAAATAGGAACCAAGAGGCGGGGTGCTTAAACCAGAGAGCAATGCAAGACAGCAGTCACCCCAGCACGTTATAACCCATAAAAGGCTTTCATATCCATGCTCTGCTCTGCAGGCCACACCGCCCATGCTCTTGGCAGGACAGACTCAGAGAGAAGAAAGGACTTGTTCTCTTATCTCCTCACTGTGCAGACTGTGGTGAAACCCAGAAGCTAACTTCTGGCCAAACTTGTCTTCTTCTTTATACCTTACCTACTCAGCAAGTTCTACCCTCTATGGATTCTACTCTGCATCATTATCCCCTAGTACAAGACTACTCTAGGAACTCATGTGCATCTTATTTAGCACAGGGAACTAGTCTAAATAGGTACCACTAAAAACAAAGTCAGTCCCAGCTGAGCTGGAGACCTGGGCCTCCAGGACACACTGGTAAAAGATGATTCTTACAGTTCTCCCCAGCTAGAAGAGGGTAACAGAGTATTCAGGATGTGATTTCCAACCAACTTGGACTCTAAGGTTCAATAACTGGAACATACTTGAAACAATTATAGAATTGGGGGCAAGGAAACAATAACCACTGTTCTAAAATGTCTGGTCTAGGACTAGCATTCTTTTTTCTAGTTAGAGTACTCCCATTGTAAAATCACTCTGGGGTGCAGCAGTATCTTTGTTTCAGATTCCAGTTTCTACAAACTACTTAAGGAGACAGAAGACCCATAGCATCCAGTGGATACAGTGATCTTTTTGAAAAACAACAGAAACACATAAACATTTGTCACATGTAGTAAAGTATTTTTGGAAAGAAAGACTCAACATCATTCATAGAGTTTCAACTTAAGAAGTAAACTTAAGTTAGTAGAAGGAAGAAAAAAAAAGTTGGAGCAAAAATTAATGAAATAAGATGCAAGCCGAAAGTAAAGAAAATCAACATGGGAAAAATCTCATTCTTTGACAAGTTCAAGACAATGGACAAACTATTCGTAGATCAAGCAAAAAAGAGAGAACACATTCACCAATTTAGTAATGAAAAAGATTGATCACCACAGATCCTACATACATGAAAAGAATAACAAGAAAACTATAAACAAATTTAAATCAATAAATTTATTTAGGTGAAACAGAGAACTTTTTGAAAAATACAACTCTCCACAATTGACAAAAGAAACAGAAAAACTGAATAATGCTATGTCTATTTAAAAAATTGAAAACCACATTAAACCAATCACACACACACACACACACACACACACACACACACACACACTCCAGCCTGAAACAGTATGTTAGGCAGAACAGTGGCTTTCCAAACATGTCTACATCCTAATCTCTGGAATTTGTCTACTTTATAGCAGAAGAGATTAGCGTTTCTAATCAGCTGACCTTAAGGTAGAAAGAGTATCCTAGAATAGCCAGATGGGCCCAATGTAGTCATGGGGTCCTTAAATGTGAGTAAGAAAGGCATAAGGGTAAGATTTGTATTATTTTAAGCCACTAAGTTTGTGGTCATTTGCTACAGCAGCAATAAGAAATTAATGCGCACAGATTCCCTGGTGAATTATATAAAACAATGAAGAAAAAAGTAACACTAATATTACACAAGTATTTCAAAAAATAGAGAAAGAAGGATCAATGCTTAACTCATCTTCTGAAGTCAGTGTACCTTCAATTTCAAACTCTAACAAAGATGTAGCAAAGAAAAGAAAATTGTAGACCAGTACCTCTTATGAATATAGATGCAAAAATCCTTAACAAAATAATGGGGTTGAGTCCAACAATCTATAGAAAAGAAAATGTGTCATAACCAAGTAGGGCTTATCCCAAGAATGCAAGTTTAGTTTACTATGTGGTCAATCAACATGATCTATCATGTTAATGAAATTAAAGAAGAAAAATACAATATTAATTATTAGATGTGGAAAAGACTTTGACAAAATTAAACACTCATTCATAATTTTTTAAAAAATCTCTCATCAAAGTAGGACTGTAAGAGAGATTTTTCAGCCTGAGTGTCTATATCTAAAAGCAAACAAAGAAACAGTTAACATCATACTTAGTGGTGAGATACTGGATGTTTTACCTCCTAAGCTAGGGACAGGACAAGAATGCCCACCTTCACCACCTCTTTTCAAATTTTTCTGGAGGTAGTTATACTAAGGCAAGAAAATACAATCAATACTGGAAAGATTGGAAAGAAGTAGAACTCTTTATTTGCAGATGATATGATTGTTCATGTAGAAAATACCAGGGAAGCTACAAAAATGAGTACTAAAATTAATGAATGAATTTAGCAATGGTATAAGGTTAATGTACAAAAAGAAAGTTTATTCTTATATACCTACAGCAACTACGTGGGGCTTCCCAGGTGGCACAGTGGCAAAGATCCCCTGGAGAAGGAAAAGGCAACCACTCAAGTATTCTTATCTGGACGAGGAGCCTGGCAGGCTACAGGCCGTGGGGTTGCAAAGCCATGACTCAGTGACTAAGCCCAAGCACGGCAACTATGCAGAAAGAAAGTTTAAAAAAAAACACATTTAGGGTGTTACCCCCCAAATATGGAATATGTAAGAACGCATAACAAAGAAGTCCAAAACCTTGATACTGAACCTAAAAAACTGCTAAGAGAAATAGAGACCTAAATGAATGGAAAAGTATATTGTTTTATTCTGTGGATTGGAAGATTCAATATCATTACATGACAGTTCTTCTCCATATTCAATGTAATCTCAATCAAAATTCCTGTAGGCATTTTTGTAGAAGTTCGCAAGTTAAAATATATATGGAAATTCTATATAAATTCATATGAACTCAAAATTTATATGGAAATGCAAAATACCTAGAATAACCAAAACAATTAAAAAAAAAAAAAACATTGGAGGATTTATCTTGCCTGATTTCAGTAATCAAGCTTCATCAAATGAAACAGTCTGATACTGGTAGAAAGATAGACATAGAGATCAAACAAACAGAACAGGTAGTCCAGAAATATACGACACATATTTGATCAATTGATTTATGACAAAGATGTTGAGGAAATTCAACTGGGAGAGGAAAGTCCAGATAGCTATGTGGTATAAAGTAATAAGCATTGATCTTTCCTTTACATCATACAAAATAATTAATTCAAAATGGATTGCAGACCTAAGTATAAAGCCCCAAAGTACAAAACTTGTAAAAGAAAATGTAACATATATTTGTGATCTTGGGTTATACAAATGATTCTTAGAAGACAAAAATTATGACCTATAAAAAAAATGACAAATCAGACTACATCAAAATCAAAACTTTCTGCTTTTTGAAAGCCATCATTAAGAAAATAAAAAGGTAAGCTGCTTACTGGGAGAAACGCTCACAGCCCCTTTTTTTTTTTTTCGGCTATGCTGGGTCCTCGTTGTGGCATGGGCTTTTCTCTAGCTGAGACAAGCAGGGGCTACCCTCTAGTTGGGGTGCACAGGTTTCTCACTGTGGTGGCTTCTCCTGTTGTGGGGCACAGACTCAATAGTTATAGTGCACGGGCTTAGTTGCTTGGTGGCAAGGGGGATCTTCCCAGATCAGGGGATCGAACTGGTGTCTCCTGCATTGGCAGGCAGATTCTTAACCACTGAGCCACCAGGCAAGCCCCTTCACAACACATGTTACAAAGCACTTGAATCCAGATTAGATAAAGAACTTTTACAAGCCAATAAGAAAAAGGGCAAAAATGTGAACATTCACTTCACTGAAGACACCAAAATAGCCAACACGCACAGAAAAAGATGCCCAACATCATTAGTCATCTGGGAAATGTAAATTAAAACCACAATGAAATACCACTAGATACCCACTGAAAGTGAAAGTGTTAGTCTCTCAGTCATGTCCAACTCTTTGAGATCCTGTGGACTGTAGTGCTTCAGGCTCATCTGTCCATGGGATTCTCCAAGCAAGAATACTGGAGTGGGTTGCCATTCCCTTCTGCAGGGGGTCTTCCTGACCCAGGGATCGAACCCAGGTCTCCCACATTGCAGTCAGATTCTTTACCATCTAAGCCATCAGAGAAACACATTAGAAGGGCTACAATTCAAAGGCTGACCATGCCAGTTTTGCACAGGATTTGGAGGAACTGAAACTGTCATGTACCGTGTGGGGGAATAAAATAGTTTGTCGGTTTCTTAAAAAGTTAAATGTACACCTACCATATGACCCAGCCATTCTACCTCTGTGTATTTACCCAAGAGAAATGGAAACATACATAGACTTATATACAAATGTTCATAAAAGTTTTATTTGAAATAACAACAACAAAAAACACTGAAAGCAACCCAAATATCTATCCACAGACAACTGATTAAACAAATGTAGTACATCCACACAACAAAATACTATTCAGCAGTAAAAACCAATAACTTGTTGTACACATAACACAGATGAATCTCAAAATAATTATGCCGAATGAAAGAAGCCAGATTAAAAGAAGACTAAAATGTATGATTTCATTTATATAAAATCCTAGAAATGCAAGATAATATACGAATAGTGATATGAGACATTTGTGGTTGCCTGGGAGATGAGAGAAGAGGGAGAAATAGGTTACAAGAAGGGAGAAAGTAACTTTAGGGGGTGACACCAAATTTGTTATTTTAATTATGGTGATGGTTAAACAGGTGAAGGCAATCGGATCTCAGAGAACTGCAGCTGCCCAGAACGGGTACTCAGAGCTCCAGAGGCAGTCTACTCCTGATCCCAGTCTACAGCCATTTTCCTGTATCACCACACCTCTAAAAAGAGGGATTCTTTTAAAATCACATGCATAGTAATACCCAAGATATATCGACACAGTGAAACAGATCTTCGTGAAGCTTGTTCTTAGAGATCTGAAGTGGTTTTACGAGAGTAACAGGAAGACCAGTGTTTGCATGCTAGCAGAAATTGTGAGTGTGGGACTCAGCTACTTTCTGCAAGGTAGCAGGGGGAATCTTTAAGCAATAATTTCTATCTTTTGGATTCTCTGTTCTCAGCATCATTTTTTGATTACTTACAATGAAATGAAGGTATGTATAAGAACATTTGGAGAAGCACATGGCAACCCACTCTAGTATTCTTGCCTGGAGAATCCCATGGACAGAGGAGCTTGTTGGGCTGCAGTCCATCAGATCGCAGAGTCGAACATGACCGACTTAGCACAGCACAGCATGAGAGGACGTTGCCAATTTCATGCAGAAAATCCATGGCAGAATCCAGATTCAAATGCCGGCAGCCTGACCTGAGGGCTTGAGTGCTTAACCGGGATGCTGTCCTGCCTCCCTTCTTCTGCCCTGGGCAGTCTCTCCCCTGGGGCACCCAGTTATGTCTCCTTGGCATCTTATTCAGATTATCAATGCTGACTTTCCAAGAAAATAGACATGTGGGGTCGCACCTTTAGTCGTGCATTTATACAAAGACAGTAACAATATAATTGCAGCAAACAGTCATCTCATTCGTTGGCCATGTTAGTTCAACATATTGAACCAATCTCCTTGGATTGAGTCCCTTCAACAAGGACCCTTTCCCATTAGTGTAAATGCCAATGTCATGGAGGGGCCTATGGACCACTTCTTTATGTACCTTGATGGGACAGAACTTGTATGAATGACCTCAAGGAGTTTGTAAGTGGTTTGGAGTAATATGATTAGCATATAGAAAAAATGAGAGCCAATAAAGGAAGAATAGCTAAAAATGCTTGTAAGAGGTTCAAACAGAATTCAGGTGATTGAAACTGGGTTGGGAAAGAGTCAGAGGCTGTGAGGAGAAAATGGTATAGTCAGAAAGCTGCAGGCTTGATAAATAAAAAGGAACTTGTAATGCATGCTCATCTTCCTGGATTCTGTTTACCTAGAAGATAGTTTCTGATCATCCTTTCAGTGGATCTTCAAAGGATTTGCCAGAAAGCTCTGCCTTCTTCAAATTTCCTGGTCCTGAAATGCTGGAGAAGGAAAAAAGAAAACAAAACAAAAAAAAAAAAACAGCACCATTTGTGGGTCTTGAGTCTGAAAAAGAAGCAAATCAAGCAGCTGGGAGATTCAGATTTTGCTCAATAACCATCTTCAGAGATGAGAACAAAGAATCCTATAATCTGTATAGGCAATATAGGAAAAAGATTGTTTTAACCAATGTAATTTTATATATTTCTGAATTGAACTAATTATGTTTCTGAATCAATAAAGATTCCAATATAATCAACCTTGTTGATAAAATTACCCAGACTTATTTAAAGAAAACAAGGAGCACTTCCTTCTTTGAATGTAAAAGTATCAGAAATCAATTTCCAATTTGTCCTCAAAGCTTTCCCAATTGGCCCAAGCCATTCTCTAGGGAACCAGCACTTCGTTGGAGCCATCCTCATCAACAGATGTGTCAGCTTAGCACAAACCAGCATCTGCTCCCTCCCTGTGAGCCCACTGCGCTCCAACATACACACACTCTCTCTGCCTACAGAGGTAGGTTAGAAGACAAGATCAAAGTGGCAGATGCTAAGAGGGCTTTCAACCACAGGGAAGGTACTAAGTGATCAAGATTTTTGTAGGGCACCAGTCAGGGAGATGGGCAGCCCTGAGGTTGTAGAGACAAAAAACACACAACAGAATTTGTTGAAAAAGAATTAGCAGGGCAAACCAACTATTTGTACAGGAGAGCAAAAGGCAGAAGCAGATCCAAAGTGACAACAAATATCCTTCCTGAAAGATGGGAGAGGTGTCTGCTCAACCAGCACAGTGGCGAACTTGGGATTGTGGAAAGGTAGCTGAGCATCTCTGTTGTCTGGTGGGAGGGGACTTCTGTGTGGGCATCTATGGCACGGCTTTTGAGTTTATATAGGAAACCAGTAGAAAAGAGCAAATGCCTATTGCTGAGTCTGGATGAGGCACATTCCCCTGCAGCAGGAAGCTTTGTCCTGCTGCGTCTTTGAATGACAAAGGGAATTTTTAAGGACAGCAGACTGTCAATGGGTCTCTGTGATTTCCAGAATAAAGCACAGTCTCCCCAGCCTGGCCCTAGAGATCCTCTGTACACTAACAATTGAGGTGATCTTTCACTGACCATTCAAAGTTGGTCACTAGTCATAGTGCTAGAGCATGCTGGACCTGGAGGGCCCCTGTAGTTCTGGGCATTAATCTTTTGTTCTGTGTTTGGGGAACTTCTTGTGGTGGAGATGGTTTGTCCCTGGTTGATGAATGCATGGACAGACTTCAGTACTTCAGTGATGAGTATGGTCTCTGCAGGCCATTCTGCACTTGACCCTCTGCCCAACTCACATTACTGCAGCAGCCCCTCAAGTTGAAACCTTCATTTCTAGCCAGATTGGTCTCCTCTTACACACACCCCAACTTATCACACTAGGCCAAGCCCCTCTGACTTTTCTCCTGATATCCTCTTACCTGAAATGCCCTCATGTCATCCTGGGTTGTTGCTTAGAGCAGAATGTACATCCTGCTCCTGTTCTGTCCTTGCCTGAGCTAGTGCAATACCAAATGTCTATAACAGACAAGGACATATTGCATAAAGTGTCTTTTTTTTTCCCAGGTAAAGAGCTCCCTGGAGGTGGAAATGATGCCTCATATTCCTTGCTCTTCCTTTTAGTCTTCTATAAAATCTTGCACACTGATTGACACAGCTGGCCCTGTGTAAATGCTTTCTACAAGGAACTGAACTAACAAAAAGGGGTATGACCAAAATGATGAGAGAAATCAGAGATGAAGAAGTGAAAATCCCCTTCATCTCCTCTCCCACCCCTCCTGCTGTGGAGCTACTTTGACGCTTACTGCACTTGATCCATGTATTATCAACAATATCTGATAAGTATTCAGCATTTATTGTCTTCTAAATGCTTTACATGTATTTTATCTTTATGAAAAATCTGTGTATTAGCTACTAAAATTATTCCCATTTCACAAATGAGGTATCTGACACGAAACAAAAAGAGATGTCTTGCCCATGGTACCCCCAGAATCCAATCACTTTTTTATATCAACTCTCTAAGATGAGTGAGGCTCTTTCCAGCATAGCTTGTTTCTTGGGTTTTCTTTATAGCTATTCTGGGATTGATGCTTCTTTTCCTCCTCCATCCCAAGATGACACTGATTTCTTCCTGGCAACACTGTAATGGCAGACAAGCCAGCCCTCACATAAGATCAATTTCTGAACCAATCGAATTTATCTAAATTTGTTGTGGATTAGTGAAAGTCCAGTTCTTCAAACTCACAAGGGAAGCAGAATATAGATCACGCCCCCTTGCTGAAAATTCCAGACCATTGTCCACACACTTTTTGGGTGTGCTGGGAAGACCATGCTGATTGTGTTGATGACTCATTGGAAGATGTAAGATGCCTGTTGCAACTTAAAAATGTTTGATATTAATATTAATGGACATTTTTGGACACTTACTATGAATTAAGCATTGCCCTAGGAAATGTACATTCATTCTCCTGTTTAATCCTTCCAAGAATCCGATGCATATGTGTTCAGTCACTCAGTGGTGTCAGACTCTTTGTAACGCCATAGAAAGTCATCCACAAGATTTGGAGTCAACTTTTTCCAAATTTCTGTTAATGTTGATATTTTCACTTCTTCCCACAAATCACCAATGTTCTCAATGACATTTAGAATGGTGAATCCTTTCCAGAAGGTTTTTAATTGACCTTTCCCAGGTCAACCAGAGGGATGAATCACTATCTATGGCAGCTATAGCCTTATGAAATGTGTTTCTTAAATAATAAGACTTGAAAGTCCAAATTATTACTTGATCCATGATCTGCAGAATGAATGTCATGTTACCAAGCATGAGAACTTGAATCTAATTATCAGTCTCTATCAGATACCTTGGGTGACCAGGTGCATTGTCATCAAGTAGTGATATTTTGAAAGGCATCATTTATTTTTTCCTGAGCAGTAGGTCTCAATAGTGAGCCTAAATTATTCAATAAACTGTATTGTAAACAGATGTGCTGTCATTCAGGGTTTGTTATTCCATTTATAGAGCATAGGCAGAGTAGATGTAGCACAATTCTTAAGGACCCTAGGATGTCTGGAAGGGTAAATAAGCATTAACTTCAGCTTAAAGTCACTAGCTGTATTAGCCCCTAATAAGAGAGTTAGCCTATCCTTTGAAGCTTTGCAGCCAGGCATTGACTTCTCTTCTCTAGCTATGAAAGTCTGGGATGGCATCTTCTTCCAATAGAAAGCTGTTTCATCTACATTGAAAAATCTCATGTTTAGTGAAGCCAATTTCATTATCTTAGCTAGATTTTCTGGATAATCTGCTGCACCTTCTACATCAGCACTTGCTGCTTTGCCTTGCTTTTTGTGTTATGGAGACAACTTCTTTCCTTAAACCTCAAGAACCAACCTCTATTTGCTTCAAAGTTATCTTCTGCAGCTTCCTCACCTCTGTTGGCCCCAACCCTGGCCTTTAAATACACTTGAGACTGTTTCAGTGCCCTGGTGGGTAGGGTTCTCACCCAACCAACTGTGAGGCCTAGCTGAGGCACAGGGTGAGTGGGCTCTCAGCAGGCCATGTCCACTGGCACTAACAAGTTAGAGGGAGATTTCCAAAATGGTGCTCACCAGCACTGGGATTAGCAGGGTAGCCTGAGACTGCAAAACTGGTTTCCACCAGTATTTCAGTCTCCATGAATCATCCCAACTGGTTCCTTCCTCTCTAGCAAATACTTCAAATTTAGTAAGCATGTCCCCTTTATCTATGGTCCATGTGTTTTTCAGTCTGGAGTTTTTACACTGGTTTTCACATTTAGTGTGTGGGCCTTTTAAGAGTGAGTTTTCTATTCCCTGCAGTTCCTGGGTGTATTCTCTCCTGGTTTTCAAAGCTAAGTGTTTGGGGGACTAGTTTGTCCTGTGCAGGATCTGAGAATTGGGATACCTGTTGTGAGGCTCAAATTCCTTGTTCCTCAGGGAAAAGAGCCATACCTTTTTGATTCCTCCTGATAGTTTACCACTGTGGCTATTGTATGGTTTTTCCCTTGATAAGACTGTGTCACTGCCTCTTCTACCCATCTTGATGCTGTTATTTACCCTTTGTTAAGGAGACTCTGCTCATCCAGTTTCAGCTCCCTTTCCAAAGAAATTATTTCATATGTAGAAGCAGATTTGTGTGTCTTTGGGAGGAGATGAGTTCAGGATCTTCCTATATTGCCATCTTGAACTCTTCCCCAAGAATCAGGCACTCTTCAGATGCGTAGTCTGTGATCACTTTGCTGATGGACTGTGTCACAGGCAAATGTCATGGGAAATCATTAAAAACAGGGAGAGCACTTGTTGTTTGAGATGACCTGAGGAAGTTTTTGCAAATAGTTTTTTTTTTTTTTTTTTTTGCTCATATGGAGCCTGGCACCCTCTCCTTTAGGGGCACCAAGCAGAAGTTATGACCTGCTCCACATCTGCTCTCTAATGTTGCTTTATGGCCCACATTTGCTTCTTTGAAAAAGTTACAATTCTGTCCTTGTCAGATATCCTTCCATTTGTTCTTTGTCAAACCTATGTTTCTTTATCCTTGAATAGTCAAATGTCAATGGCTCTGGAAAACCCAGCTGGCTGAGCATCTCTCCATCTTCCCTAGGCAAAGTGAATATCTTCCTCCTGGGCAGCCCAGTGTCACTGGGCATTCACCTTATGGGGTTCTCCCTGGTGTGTGGTCATGGCTTTAGCAGCACACAACAAAGGTCCAGGTCTCAAACCCCACTGACCCCACTGCAAATAGCATTACCACCTTTACGATAGTAGAATTCTTAGGTTTGATTTCCAGCTTTTGCACTTGGTAGCTAAAGCTAAGTGACCTTGGGAAGGTTATATACATTTGTTGTCTTTGTTTTCTTAATCTATAAAACAGAGTCTTCTCATGAGGACTGAATAAGACAGCGCATTCCAAGTGCTTCATGCATTGTCCATCACAAAGTCCTCCATCAATGGGAACAAACTTTACATAATCCTGTTGCTGTTTATTATTTCCCTTCTAGCCCATGAACCCCTCTAAGGCAAAACCTTTTCTAATTCATCTCTGTTTCTGCAGAGCCTATCAAGGTGCCTCCACCTTGCATGTACCAGTAGATACATGATAGATGTCTGTGAAGTGACAAAATTAGATGACTTTGATTCTTTGGTATCTCTTGGACTCCCCCTCTTCCAATGCTCAGCCCTGGAGCTGAGGGGCTCCCCGACACGGCAGGCCTTGATCCCCTCCCCAGGCTTGGCAGGTGTTTCTTTGTCTGGCTCCAGCCCATAAGGCACCAACTCTCAGGCTCTCTCATTCCCTCTGATTCATCACACCCCGAGCTCCATGTCCAACATGGCTTTATGTAGCCACATAAGTGGCAGCTCAGTGGTGTGTGCAAGCTTTGCTTTCATTTTGAATCAATAGAAGTTAAAAAAAAAATCTTATCTTCTTCCTAAAAGGTCCATAAAGCCCTTCATTGGGCTCAAGAGAATTGTTCACTGTAAGATTTTAAAATTGCTTCCAAGTTACTTATCATTCATTCAGACTCACACTATTCTTTAAAATTCTTATTGATTTTGGAAACAGTCCTTTAATTGATATCAAAAAGCAATTACATTTTCCAGGCTGTAAATCTGTTTCACTCTCAGTATTAAATTCATCATCTCCGTAAATAATTTTCCCTTATTATGCATACGTATTAACCAAACTATAAATAGCATCATTATCATACCCACGGTTGCCTTAACAGTCAGTGACCCTTGAATTTGATTTAGAAAAATTGATTCCTGCTGAAATTTTCTCTTAAATTAAATTGCCATCCCTGCTGAATGTCTGGGCAAATGAAGGAATTAGAGAGTCGTTACCTTCCATTTCCTCCTGGACTTGAATATAGCAGTTTTAAGCAGGGATTTACATAGACTCACCTGTTGTTGAGCAGCCCTTAAAAATCACTGCTTTAGCAGAGTGCATATTATTTCTTATTTGATGCTCAAATTAGAATTTTTTTTTTTAAAAAGAGAATTCTCAGTCCTTCACTGCCTTCTAAACACAGAGAGGGACATGGAGCCCTCACCTTGAAGTCCAATGTTCAGCTGTGAAGAGGAACTGAAGAGCCTCATGATGTAAGTGAAAGAGGAGAGTGAAAAAGTTGCTTAAAACTCAATATTCAAAAAACAAAGATCATGGCATCCTGTCCCATCATTTGTGGCAAATAGGGAAACAATGAAAACAGTAAGAGACTTTTTATTTACTTCAGCTCCAAAATCACTGCTGATGATGACTGCTACCATGAAATTAAAAGACTCTTGTTCCTTGGAAGAAAAGCTATGACAAACCTAGACAGTGTATTAAAAAGCAGAGATATTACTTTGCCAACAAAGGTCCATCTAGTCAAGTGTGTGCTTAGTCAATCAGTCATGTCTGACTCTTTGTGACCCCATGGACTGTAGCCCTCCAGGCTCCTTTCCAGACAAGAATACTGGAGTGGGTTGTTGTGTCCTCTTCCAGGGGATCTTTCCAACCCAGGGGTGGAACCCAGGTCTCCCACATTGCAGGTGGATTCTTTACCATCTGAGCCACCAGGGAAGCCCATCTAGTCGAGGCTATGGTTTTCCCAATAGTCAGGTATGGGTGTGAGAATTGGACCATAAATAAAGCTGAGTGCAAAAGAATTGATGCTTTTGAACTGTGGTGTTAGAGAAGGCTCTTGAGAGTCCCTTGGACTGCAAGGATATCAAACCAGTCCATCCTAAAGGAAATCAGTCCTGAACATTCATTGAAAGGACTGATGCTGAAGCTGAAGCTCCAATACTTTGGCCACCTGATGAGAAGAACTCATTCATTGGAAAATATCCTGATGCTGGGAAAGACTAAAGGAGGACAAGGGGATGACAGAGTATGAGACGGTTGGATGGCATCACCAACTCAATGGACATGAGGTTGAGTAAACTCCGGGAATTGGTGATTGACAGGGAATCCTGGAGTGCAGCAGTCCATGGGGTCACAAAGAGTTGGACACAACTGATTGACTGAACTGAACTTCAGTCACCTTCCATGGTGATTTTGGAGCCCAGGAAAATAAGGTCTATCACTGTTTCCATGGTTTCCAAGCCTCAGTTCAGTTCAGTTCAGTTGCTCAGTCATGTCTGACTCTTTGCAACCCCATGAACTGCAGCACGCCAGGCCTCCCTGTCCATCACCAACTCCTGAAGTTCACTCAAACCCACGTCCATCGAGTCAGTGATGCCATCCAGCCATCTCATCCTCTGTCGTCCCCTTTCCCTCCTGCCCCCAGTCCCTCCCAGCATCAGAGTCTTTTCCAATGAGTCAACTCTTCGCATGAGGTGGCCAAAGTACTGGAGTTTCAGCTTTAGCATCATTCCTTCCAAAGAACACCCAGGACTGATCTCTTTTAGAATGGACTGGTTGGATCTCCTTGCAGTCCAAGGGACTCTCAAGAGTCTTCTCCAACACCACAGTTCAAAAGCATCAATTCTTTGGCACTCAGCTTTCTTCACAGTCCAACTCTCACATCCATACATGACTACTGGAAAAACCATAGCCTTGACTAGACAGACCTTTGTTGGCAAAGTAATGTCTCTGCTTTTGAATATGCTATCTATGTTGTCCATAACTTTCCTTCCATGGAGTAAGTGTCTTTTAATTTCATGGCTGCAATTACCATCTGCAGTGATTTGGGAGCCCCCCAAAATAAAGTCTGACACTGTTCAAGCCTATTTGCCATGAATTGATGGGACTGGATGCCAGGATCTTAGTTTTTTCAATGTTGAGTTTTAATCCAGATTTAAGTCCCGCCTAATGGCTCAGATGGTAAATCATCTGTCTACAATGTGAGAGACCTGGGTTCGATCCCTGGGTTGGGAAGATTCCCTGGAGAAGGAAATGGCAACCCACTCCAGTCCTCTTGCCTTGAAAATCCCATGGATGGAGGGGCTTGGTGCAGGTTACTATCCATGGGGTTGCAAAGAGTCGGGCATGACTGAGTGACTTCACTTCACTAAATACTATCTAAATCAGATATGGGAGAGATCTGAGGTACAGTTCATCCTGAGGCAAAATTCTTCTCCAGCCGTGAATCTACAATACCAGATCAGTTATGTGTTTCCAAATCACAATGGCGAGACAGGCATAGTATAGGCACTCTGATTCCAAAAGGGAAAAATCAGAAGAAAGGGATTACTGGGTCCCAGACTAGTCCTAAACTCTGCAAGGCAAATGGATTCCATGAAATCTTAAGGGTCAGGAATAATCCTCATTGATCTTATGCTCTGCCCTCCACACCCACAGGACAGACAGTATTGTGCCCACAGGTTGACAAGGGTGTCCTGCCCTTTCAATTCCATGGGCTGCTGCACACATGGTTCTATGGGGTGGCTCTGTCCCTGAAGTACTGGCCCTCTAAATCACAGAGTTGGCCCCACCCTTTTAAATTAAAGAGGAGCTAGTCCTGCCCTTTGGGGTCCATGGTGGACGTGACAGATCTGGTGATCTGTGAATCAACTCAGGTATCATTCTCCCTTTTTCTTGAGAAGTAGCACATGTTTACAGTCTTCCTTTGTTCTGTCCTATTGGTCTTGTTTTTTTAGTCACAGTTTTCACTATTTCCATCTGTTTCTGGCTTCTGTTGAAATGGCTGATTAGG
Organism: Bison bison bison; assembly: GCF_000754665.1. Lineage (NCBI taxonomy): Eukaryota > Metazoa > Chordata > Mammalia > Artiodactyla > Bovidae > Bison > Bison bison. Next base: position 15,969,573 of record NW_011494956.1, on the reverse strand, counting down.
TCATTGGTTTATATCCACACTAATCTCCTTATTGGCTAGCCACACACTTAGGGTTCTCTTCCAAACAGAATTTCTTGGAGTGTTTTGTTTTGTTTTGTTTTCAATATGCATAGAGTAAGAATTTTCCAAATATTTAAATTCTTATTCCTTTTTCAATTCATTTCTCTCTTCTTGCATTTTACTATAAGCAGACAGGAGGAACCAAACTCTCTCACTTTGCTCTGAAATCTCAGCTTAATATCCAATTTCATCACTCACAAGTTCTACCTTCCACAAAACACTAGACTACAAACAGAATCCAGCCAAGATTTTTTGCCACTTTATAAGGATCACCTTTCCCCATTGTTCAATAACAGGTTTCTCATTTCTGTTCAAAATCTTGTCAGAATGGCCTTTATTGTCCAGATTTTTACCAACATTCTGTACATGATTGCTTATGTATTCTCTAAGGAAATGGAAAGTTTCCCTACAGCTCTTCTCTTTTCTTTCTGAGGTCTCATCAGAATTACCTTCAAAATCACTTCCTGATAATATTGGGGTTTTTTAGCATGTGCTGCAAAGCTCTTCCAGTTTTCACCCATTACTCAGTTCCAGAGCTGCTTCCATATTGTAGGGAATTCGTTACAGCAGACCCCACTTCTCATTCTGTCCAAATATTGTCTCACTCTGCTCTGGCTGCTATAGCAAAACACCATAGACCAGGTGGCTTAAAAAGCACAGTAGGTGTTTATTTCTCACAGTGTGGAGTTTGAGAAGTCCAAGATGCAGGTGCTGTTGCAAGGAAGAGTCAATTCTGATTTCCTGTTTTATCTGTTTCTCTGACTTCAACTTTTGCTTGCTGTTGCTTTTGTTGTTATAATCATATGTAATAGCCTGCCTTGGAGACTCCTGCCACTCTGCCTGACTGTTAAGCCAAAGTGCCTTTGTTCAATGCAGGGGGAGATAATTTGACCCTGCCTACCTGTGAACGGCTGCACGAAAGAAGAGATTATTAACACATCTCTCCCCCAAGGTTAGCCATTCCAGGAGATACTTGAAAGATAATGGCCTTTTAACTTTACTTCTCACCTCCTCTTCCTCTTGTTCTATAAAAGAACCTAGTATCCAGACCCCAACAAGATGGTTATTTTGAGACATTAGTCTACAATGTTCTCAGTCAGCCTGCTTTCCAAATAAAGTTGTATTCCTTGCCTCAACACCCAGTCTCCAATTTTATTATCCTGTGGTACAGCAAGCAGAATGAGCTTGCACACATTCATTGTCAGTGTATTTGGTTTCTGATAAGAACTTGCTTCCTGGATACCTTTTCTCTATGTGCTCACATAGATTTTCCTTAATGCATGGGGGGTAGTGGTGCTGGAGATTGAGAGAGCAAAATCTGCTGCTAAGTCACTTCAGTCATGTCTGACTCTGTGCGACCCCATAGACAGCAGCCCACCAGGCTCCCCCGTCCCTGGGATTCTTCAGGGAGGAACACTGGAGTGGGTTGCCATTTCCTTCTCCAATTCATGAGAGTGAAAAGTGAAAGGGAAGTTGCTCAGTCATGTCCAACTCTTCGCAACCCCATGGACTGCAGCCTACCAAGCTCCTACATCCATGGGATTTTCCAGGCAAGAGTAGCAAAATCTATTCCTCTTTTTAAAAAGGCACTAATCCTATCATGGGGGGTCCCACCCTCATGATCTCATCTAAATCTATTACCTCCAAAAGGCTTCACCTTCAAATATCCTCACATTGAGAATTAGAGTTTTAGCATATGAATTGTGAGGGATAAAAACATTCAGTCTATATGTTTCCCTGTGCCAGTTCTTTATGCCCTGACTCTGTATACCACAGGTAATGCACAAGGCTCAGGTGAACATCAACAAATATCATTTCAAGAAGGCTAGTATCAAGTAGCTTTTGCTACAGTGAAGCTGTGAAACAGAACCTTAAAATCTCAGAGGCTTCTGTGGGCTGAAAAAGACTGTACAGTGTGAGAGTTGTGAGTTAATGTTTATTCAGAGCCAATTGAGGGTTATAGCTTGGAGACAACCCCTCAGATAGCTCTGAGGAACTGTTCCAAATAGGTAAAGGGGGAGGCCAGTATATACATGATTTTGTTAAGGGCAGTATGTGCAGTCAAGCACATATTTTGGCAGAAGGTTGTTGCTAGTCTTGAGGAGCAGATGTCTTCATTAATGATTTTGCTGCTTTTCTAGATATGAGAAGATGCAAGAATGCTTATAAAATCTTCTGAAAATATCTAACTATCTGAAGGCCAGTCCTGCCAATTTTTCCCAGACTTCTGCCCTGAACTCCTTTCGGGATGTGTTGAAGGTCAGCGACTGCTAGATATACATGCATGCTGTTACTTCAGTCCTGTCTAACTCTTTGCAACCCTATGGACTATATCCCACCAGGCTCCTCTGTCCATGGAATTCTCCAAGCAAGTATACCAGAATGGGTTGCCATACCCTCCTCCAGGGGATCGTTCTGACCCAGAGATCAGACTCACATCTCTCATGTCTCCTGCATTGGCTGGTGGATTCTTTACCATTAGTATGCCACCTGAGAAGCTCCAGTGACTGCAGCGGCCGCAGTCTAACCCCAGCTTCTAAGCTATCTGTGTTCTTGGCTGTGCAGGGAGTTGTCTTAGAAGGCTAGCTTCCAGAACCCCATTCCCTAATAGAGTTACATTTCAGTGGAGGAGGAAGCCATGCCCCAAAGTCTGGTGGGAAGCCTCCATCTGATCCAGCTTGTCACCAGGAAATATGATCAAGACATTGAGAATATTTTGGCTCTAATCTTTATAAGACTCCTCAAAAGAAGGTATTATTGTCCCGATTGTCCCAGCAAAGGCTCAGTGAAGTGAAATAGCTCATGTGGGCTCATACAGTGGCAGAGCCAGGATTAGAATTCCAGGACAGCTTATCTCTCAGGTTGCCCCACTTCCCAGTATATTATCTTTAGTGTTGTTCATAGAGAAAAAAAAATAAAGGGATGAAAGTGCTCCAAATATACTAGCAATTATTATCATCACTGAAAAGAAAACAAGGCAGCTGAAGACATGAATGTCTTGTGTGCACCACCCTGGATGGTGCTCATGCATCCCTGAGGGGCCCTTCTTGGTACATAAGGTTTGGTTCACACATCTACCTTGTGTTGCAGACTATGAGTTCTTCAGGTTAGGAGCTGGGGTTTGTTCATCACCATATCCTGAAGGATGAGCCCAGTCCCCAGGAAGCACTCAATATGCACCCTTGGAATGGTAATGGGGAAGGGATAGAGGGCTTGCTCAGTGACAACATGCCCAGCAATGATGGCATCCACTGAAGGGATTAGAGGGCCACCCAAGGATGAGGCTTGTTCCTGAGCCTCCAACTCATGATCTCTCACTCTGCTGTCTCCGGTTGTGGGCCAGCTCAGGCCTTTTTCAATAACTATATGTGGTGGGGGTCCCAGCCACGGGGACTCCTCCTTATCCTGGGGGAACATATTCCTGAAAGAGGGGTCAGGAGAACTCATGCTGACATTTTTCCTCCTCTCACTGAAATACTTACAAGTATTAAGTTTCTAGAATCCTGCAAGTTCCCTTAATGACACTAGTTCCTCCAGGGGGTACTAAATGCTGGTCCCCTTTCCTCTCTCTGTGCTCTTTTACCTCGCAGGGTCCTTCTTACAGGAGCAAAGAATGAGTGTGTTTGCCAGGCCATGCTGAGTAATGGGTGGGCCAGGTACTCAGGAAGGCTGCTGAAATTCACCGCTGCCTCTCCCTGTTTGCATTTATGTAGTATGGTCCCTGAAAGCCAGAGCTTTTCCCTTGAGACTTGAGCACTGCTGGGGCAGAAAATGGAAGAGAAGAAGGGTCTGCAAGAAACCCTGTGACAGAGGCAGCAGCAGAAGTGTCAGAAGGGGTGGCGTTAAAGATGCTCAGACTAAAAGATGACCACCTGACCAGACAATAGAAAGCTTGATTCAACCATGAGAGTCGAGGCTCGTGAGCTCTGTATCCATGGGCAGTATAATAACACTCCCTGCTAAACTGCATTCTGTGTTGACAACCACTCACTCCCTCTCTACTCAGGCCATGGTTCCCTGCAGGCAGAGTATTATATGTAATTCCCCACAGCAGTGATTTTAGGTTTGGCCAAGAGACTTGCTAATGAAATGAGAGTGCAGATGGGCTGTAGGCTACATCTGAGCAGAAATTTTTAATACACGTTGTGAATCTGTCTCTGCCCTTTTTGTTCCGACCTCTGCCCTGAGAACAGCTTGTCCCAGAGAACAGCTCAGTCCACCCCAGCAGAAGCTAGAAGAGCTCCCCCAACTGCAGCCCCTGTTGTAAAATGAGGAAGGAAAAAAGTGGTGGGTGGTTGTAAGCCCCTGACAAATGGGGACTGTTTGTCACCAAGATGAAACCTAACTAACATGACACCACCACCACCCCGACCGCCACCCCCGCCCATGAGCATTACAAGGGCTTTCTCAAACAGTGCTTTCTTGGCTAATTCTCGGACAGCTGTGTGTGTGTGTGTGTGTGTGTGTGTGTGTGTGTTAGGGGGAAGAGCTAGCCCAGGCTTCATTTTCCTCATGATCAACTGAAGAGACTGAGAGTGGTTGGAGGGTGAATGTCATGTCACACAGACTTTCAAGCCAGGCCTCATCATTACAGCTACAACGTGCTCCCCATACTTCGCAGCTTCTTCCCCACACCAAGCCTGTCCCAGCTCTGGATGACACACATCTGGGGCCCCCAGACCCAGAGGGTGTCAGGATCCCTGGGGACCCAGTTGACAAGCTAGATTCCTATCCTCCATTCTGACACCAAGAGCCCCTACACCATGGTGAGGGCCAGGACGGGGTGAGTCTCAGACAACCATGTTCTTAAGAGATGATAAAAAGCTCTAGGAGAGGCCCTGGTCTGTCACATCAGAAGAAGCCCTGTGCAGCCTCACCTCTGCTCCTCATTAGCTGTGACCATAAGGCAAGTCGCTTAACCTTTTACCAAAAATTGCAATAAGAATATTTGACGTCTCTTCTTTTTAGAGCTCTTGTAAGAACCCAATGAAGTAATTAGTAGGTGTGAACGTGCATCGCCTGTAGCAAAGTGATGTGGAAGAGGCGAGACTGTGAGTATCTTGAAAAAGCAATGGTTTATCATCTCTCCCTTTGAGATCAGTGTCCCAAGGTGACTCGCTTTTCTGGGCTGCAGCCAGCGTGGCAGCCTTGCCACCACTCCAAACCGCCCCCAGCGTAAGCCTGGCCCTAGCGCCATCCCCAGCTCCCAGAGAGTGAAAACAGGAGGGATGGGCGCCATGTCAAGGGGAATTAATTGGACGCCTGGAAAAGGCCAACAAAAAACTGAGCTGAGTAATAGGTCTGAAGGTGCCAGACCAGCTCAGCAGGTTACAAAATCGTTAACTGGGAAGACTGAGCCAGGTTCATCTCTGTTCCCCCATTAATCATTTCAGTATCTCCTTTGGTTTCGGAGAAGCCCTCAGTACAGGACTGATGGGAGTACTTTCTAAGGAAGAGTGAGTCCCTTCCCGCCTCCCCAGAGGCTGGGAGCAAACTCAGTCAATATGTGGTCCAGGTGGGTAAACCAAGGCCTGGATAGATGAAGAGTCTACCAAGGTCACACAGTGAACCAGATCTTCATGTGCCCAGCCAGGAGTCCCCTCCACTCCATTCTGCTCTAGAACAGTATCTTGCCCTTTGGATCACACTTTGAGAAAGTTTATATGTGTATAAGTGTGTGTGTGTGTGTGTGAGAGAGAGAGAGAGAGAGAGAGAGAGAGAATGTGTGTGTTTGTGTGCATAATGTACAGTATAAATCATATTCACACATGTATAAAGAAAAGTGCAAGTGTATGTGTGTACATCTGTGTTGTGAGTGGGGTAAGAGGAGGTGAGGGTGTGTCTTGTATGATGAGGGCTGGTAAGTGTCTGTGTGATGGGGAAAACATTGATGAATGAGGCTCTAAAGGGAGACTAAGCCAGGGTGGGGCACCTCCACCTTTTCAGGAATGCCCGGCCCTGAAAATCCTGACTTCTGTCTCTCAGTTCCCTTTAGCAGCCATCACACCTCTCTCATGGATGATAAACACCCGATTTCTGTCCATGGCTTCATCTTCTTCCCATACTCAATTGTCTCTGATTCTAGCACTTTCCTAAAAATACACAGCCTGCCCTACCTGTATCCTGTATGCCCTCCACCCTCCAGTGAGTGGATTATGAGTGTAACCTATGAGACAAAAGACATGTGGCCAAGGAACAACAGTGTCCAAGATGATCCACACCCAGGATCTGGATGGAAAATGGGAAGTTTTGACATATTTTCAAAGTATTCTTTTTAATCTCAGAAGCCTAAAATGGAAATGTTGGCAGGCCCCAGAAAATTAGTAACTTGGATATATGAAAACTACTATGCCACTCTGTTTAACACATGCTCTGGCATATTTAAGATATATTTTAAATTTTGGAAAGGCCAAGAGAGTTTGGCTTCTTTAAGAAAAGGGCTGTCAGAAGAAGGCTCTACAATCCTGCATGCTGTGGGCTCTGAGGCTGAGTCCTCAGTGGGTCTGAGGGTGTCTGGTCTTCAGAAAGGCAATACAGGCAGGTGGAGGAACCTTGGCAGGGGGCAAGAGGCAGAGCCTTCCCGAGTCAGTGACCCAGTCATCAGGGAACCACAAACTGATTAGAAGGAGGCCAGATTGTGAACCACAGGAGTTTTCATTTTCTTTGTCCTCTGAACCACCAAAGGAAAAGAAACAAGAAGTCAATTGTCTCCTAAAAGGACTTGGAGAGAGAGGAGGAGGCAGAGACCCCAAGCAAAAGCCAAATCAGAAGGAACATGGGCCGGAGGTTCGCAGACAGGCAGGAGCCTGAAAGAGTGTTGAAAGGATTCCTGGAAGACAAGAGAAAACCTTAGGTCAAGCAGCAATTAATGACAGCTCCCATTCAAAGGCACCAATCTGGGCCTCACTCTTCTATTGATAATTCTCTCTGCACCCCATCAAAACCTCAAACTTACTTCACCTCCTATGGAGTAAAGTTAATTAATGCATAGCAGTTTTTTTTCTTTAACCTTTCTTTTTATAGAAGAATTCTGACTGACTCGATCTTAAGCTCTATCATTGAGATGTCAACTCTTTACACCTGGATAAGAAACTGCAGGGCATCATCCACCCTCAGCTGAACCTTCCCTGTGTGATCAGTGATAATTAGCTGCTCACTAGCAATGGTCCTCATGGTAGGAGAGATGTGGCAGAAATAAGATAGGTGACAGGCCGTGCAGAATCTCCTTCCAGAGCTGGAAACCTACCCCCTTCCATGCCACTGGGGAAAAATTTAAATATGAATGGGTGAGAGTTACATTGTTATAGAAATAATTTGGAAACTATTATAGGGGGCACATGAATTCCATTTAATTGTTACAGACATGACCACACATCATTGTGCTGTGACATCAAGCTGAGGTCATGGTTGTCAATAAATGAAAGAGGCCCCACTGAGGTCTCAGGCTCCATGTCCCAAAGACACAGAATGCTGCAATCCTTGCCCTACCAGCCTCAAGGACACTTTGATGTGTTCCCAAGTGGGAAAGAAATCACATTTTTATGATTTTGCTGGAGTTCTTCTCTTTGTACAGGTACTCAAACTCAAAATACTTCTGCTATTAATTTGGAATATTCTTATCTCAAAAGAACAGCAAAACACATCCTGTTCTGTTCAGACCAACATTCGGACATTTGTTCAGATGCCAGGGCCTTCTGAAACCTTTACTTTTAGCACTTTTGAGAAAGCACATTTGAGAAGGCACTTATTCCTCACCCAAAAAGGCACTGACTATTTTAGGACACTTGTGACCAATGTTTCACTTTGCCTGTATTCTGATTTAGAACAAAAACTTGTATATGAAGTTTATTTCTTCAGTTAACATTCTCCAGCTAGTTTGTACAATTCACTGTTATGGAATTTTCAAATAGCATTTTAATTATTTGTCTCACCTATTTTTCTCTCCCTTGCCCAGATGATGATCTCTTTGAAGAATGGGATAAAGTTTTGCTCATATCTTTGCATACTCTTCATCAAAAGGTTTACATATAGAAATTGATTAATAAATGTTTGGTTTTGAATGTGAGAATGGACATACAAGTACAATACAATCTGTATCCCAAAATATATGAATGTGATCTGCTTTCCATTAGCGAGAGCAGGCGTATAATTTAATAAAGTTTATATATGCTTCCCTTTTCATTTATAAAGTCTACAGGTATGTGGTCAGTAGCCAGCATCCTAGAAATGGTCTTTGTGTATGTATTTAGTCTCTAGAGTGAGTGAGTGAGTGAAGTCACTCAGTCGTGTTGGACTCTTTGCAACCTCGTGGACTGTACTCTACCAGGCTTCTCTGTCCATGGGATTCTCCAGGCAAGAATACTGGAGTGGGTTGCCATTTCCTTCTCCAGGGGATCTTCCCGACCCATGGATCGAACCCACGTCTCCTGCATTGGAGGCAGACGCTTTAACCTTTGAGCCACCAGGAAAGCATTTAGTCTCTAAGTCATGTCCTATTCTTAGCAATTCCATAGACTGCAGCACACCAGGAACAGCAACAAGCCTTCCTTGTCCTTCACTGTCTCCCAGAGTTTGCTCAAATTCATGTTCATTGAGTCAGTGATGCTGTCTAACCATCTTATCCTCAGTTGCCCTCTTCTCTTTTTGACTTGGGGAAAACTGTAGTCCCTGTGAGTTGTCCAGGGTCCTGATTTCTGCTAGAATCTCATTCAAAGCAGTCCAGGCACGGAGTTGGAAAGCCTTGAACCGAGTCTCACGATGCTCCCTGCTTGCCTGCAAGGGCTGTGGTGAGCCAGTGGAACTCCACCTGCCTGATTATAACTTTCCTGGTACACTGAGCCAATTGCCCTGTGTTGGTTCCTGGGACTGACTGTGATGACATTTTCTAGACTTAGCCATTTCCTCTCACTCCATATGCCTTTTTAGATCTCCTGGCCAAAAAGTACTCTCTGTAAACTACTGAGAAACTCATTTATTCCAAAGAGTAAATGATTCGCGAGGCTTAGTTTATTACTCCTCCTCGGAACCTTTGCAACTTAAAGGGGACAACGCCTTAAGTCAAAAAAGGAATGGTGGCATTTCAGGCAGAAGCATACCCTCAGTTCTTTCCTCCTGGCATATAGTCCCTGTCCAGTGTTCCTGGCTATCCTTTCTTATCCTCCTTGGTGCTGCCATCTTCCCACTATCTTCATTTGTAGATGACTCCGGTCCCCGAGTCATGTGACTTCAGAATCCACGTGGATGACCATACAACTCTCTAGCCTTTCAGTCTCTTGATCTTCTCATTCCCATTGACCTTATTCTCTCTTTTACATTGGTCACTTTCTTCCAAAACCATCGAATTCTTGACATCATGATTCATTTTATACATAGGTGTCAACTTCCTCTCCTGCTAGCTTGGTCAACTTCTCCCCCAATGGTTTCTAAGCCTCCTTGGAACCTTCAGTCAATGAACCCCCTTCACTCTCTGCCAACCCATCAGTTCTCTTCTTCCATTCTCCTCTTTATCCAACTTAGATCTCATGACTCATCACTCATCAGAACTCTACCTCTTCCACTCTGTGCTTTTATCACTTCTCTTTGGCAAAAAGCCAACTCTGAATGGACCCAACTCCCCTTTTGCTGTAAGGCAGCACACAAGCTGATGAGTCTTAATAAGAAAGTACCACATCAGGGCAGATCAATTTCACCATGTATTCTTGATAACTATTCTCTGATGCCTCTCCACACTGCCCAGCAACATGCCCCTTTCCTCTCATCAACTCTGCAGCATGCTTCTGGTCTCATTTACCCTCCTCAGACCTCTGACTCCTCCACTGCTTTCCTCACTCTTGGCTTGCAACCCTGCCTCTTATTTCTCAGGGAACACTGAGTCTGTTAAATGGAGCTCTCACCCACTCACTACCAAGTGCTCAAGCCCACCCCCTCCCTCCTGTTCCCTGGCCTTTTCTCCCTCCTACCACCCAAGGCTGGTCCATCCACATGCCTTAAGATCCATGTCTCCTGCTCTGTCAGGAAATGCACACTTTTCATGATCCCTTCTTTCTCCAGCTCCCTCTCTAATGGATTTCTCCCCAGGATATTTACATACCCATAAGTTTTTGTTGTTGTTGTTTGTTTGTTTTTTCTATTTAAAAACTGCCTTCTCTAAAACTTGCAGACCCTTCTAGCCATTGCCTCATCATTCTGTACCTTTTAAGTGAAACCTCCTTGAAAAGGTTGCTTTATTTACAGCTCCTCACTGTTCTTGGTCATTAAAATACCTCTGGCTGGCTTTTGTCCCTTTCATTCCACTGAAACAGCTCTTGCTGGGTTTTGGGCCACCACTATGCCCCCAATCCAGTGGGCGCATTTCCATTCTCATTCATTGCATCTGCCAGTTCTCACTGGTCCTGCTAAATGCTTCTTATTTCTTGATATACTCTCTTCCCTTTGCTCTGGTGACACAATAATGCCCCACTCATAGATATCCTGCCAACAGTTTTTTTTGCCTCTGTCACAAACATCTCCCCCTTTTATTGACTACTTCATATTAGAATTCCTCCAGAACTTGACCTAGGCCCCCACCTCCTTACAACAAGCTCACCAGCCTCGTGGCATAAGATTCCACCTAGCTGGAGATGAACCCTGAAACCCACCTTTGACCTTGGCCTTCATTCCCTTCACTCCTTCACACTCCTTATTCTGCCAGGCTCTCCTGAAGCAACCTGGGCATTTGTTTCTTCGTCCAAACATCTTAAGACCAGAGTGTCAGGGAATTCCTAAACCAGTTTACCCAGCATCCAGCAATCCTCCTGACCCCAAGCTCCTGGTGAACATCCTATGACAAAACTTCACTTCAACCTCAGGGCCTGTACTGCTGCATTTCTCCAGTTGACATTGGTGTCCAGCAGAATAGTTAAAGGGCTTCCCTGAAAGCTTAGCTGGTAAAGAATCCACCTGCAAGGCAGGAGACCCTGGTTCAATTTCTGGGTTGGGAAGATCCCCTGGAGGAGGGCATGGCAACCAACTCCAGTATACATGGGCTTCCCTGGTGGCTCAGACAGTAAAGAATCTGCCTGCAATGCAGGAGACCTGGGTTCGATCTCTAAGTTGGGAAGATCCCCTGGAAGCGGACATGGCAACCCACTCCAATATTTTTGCCTGGAGCACCCCCATGGACAGAGGTGCCTGGGAGGCTATGGTCCATGGGGTCACAAAAATCTGGACACGACAGAGTGGCTAAGCACAGCACAACATAGACTGGTTAAAACCTTAGCTCTGCAGTTTGCTTGTTGAATGAGCACAGGGCTGTATTATTTAATGGGATTATGTTATTTAACCTCTCTAAGCCTTGGTTTCCTCATCCATAATGTGAGGAAAATAATACTAATAAAGTCTAAGATTTCTACTGATTATATGAATTATTATGTAGTAGGCTGAAAGTGAAAGAGGAGAGTGGAAAAAGTTGGTTTAAAGCTCAACATTCAGAAAACGAAGATCATGGCATCTGGTCCCATCACTTCATAGGAAATAGATGGGGAAACAGTGGAAACAGTGTCAGACTTTATTTTTTTGGGCTCCAAAATCACTACAGATGGTGACTGTAGCCATGAAATTAAAAGACGCTTACTCCATGGAAGGAAAGTTATGACCAACCTAGATAGCATATTCAAAAGCAGAGACATTACTTTGCCAACAAAGGTCTGTCTAGTCAAGGCTATGGTTTTTCCTGTGGTCATGTATGGATGTGAGAGTTGGACTGTGAAGAAGGCTGAGCACCAAAGAATTGATGCTTTTGAACTGTGGTGTTGGAGAAGACTCTTGAGAGTTCCTTGGACTGCAAGGAGATCCAACCAGTCCATTCTGAAGGAGATCAGCCCTGGGATTTCTTTGGAAGGAATGATGCTAAAGCTGAAACTCCAGTACTTTGGCCACCTCATGTGAAGAGTTGACTCATTGTAAA
>NW_011494956.1:15942982-15957469 GCF_000754665.1 Bison bison bison | reverse complement strand
GGAGATCAGCCCTGGGATTTCTTTGGAAGGAATGATGCTAAAGCTGAAACTCCAGTACTTTGGCCACCTCATGTGAAGAGTTGACTCATTGTAAAAGACTCTGATGCTGGGAGGGATTAGGGGCAGGAGGAAAAGGGGATGACAGAGGATGAGATGGCTGGATGGCATCACCGACTTGATGGACGTGAGTTTGAGTGAACTCCAGAGTTGGTGATGGACAGGGAGGCCTGGCCTGCTGCGATTCGTGGGGTCGCAAAGAGTTGGACATGACTGAGCGACTGAACTGAACTGAACTGAGGTTTAGAACAGTGTCTGCCATATAATGGTAATCTTATTATGACTGTACTTATATTTAGCCTTAATGATTCCTTACTGCATTCTTTTCTGCATAGCCCCTAAAATGTTCCTGACAGGCAGACCCTGACAGGCAGACATTGACCTCTAGACATTGACATGCTCCATTATGAAGATCAAGTCTTCCCGCATGTGCTCCCTCAGCACCCTTTCTATGCCTTAAAGGTCCCTCTATGTAGCCATCCTCCTTCCTGCAGGCCCAGAGGGTGTGTCCTGTCTCCTCACAGGGCAGCCCCTCTCCTTCCGGACATCCTGGCTGTCACAAACTCAGGCACCTCCCTCCACCAGTTATCCATTCTATCTTTCTTATTCAGACTCTCCTACTTCTCCCTCTGTTTCAAATCAGAAAGATTCTCAAGTCTTTTCTAGCCCTAAGCAAAATTTAAAAAAAATAAAAATTCTTTTTTTCTTGCCTTCTCTTCACTAGCAATTTTCTTGAATGGCATCTACACAAGTTTTGCTTCTCATCCTCTTCTCAGCCCTTATCACATGCCCTCTCTGCTCTCAAAGGCCTTCTCCCCCTGCAGGTGGGTCATCCTCCCGGTCAGGCCTTTCTGCCCATGTCATACAACTGACCACGCTCTCCTTTTGAGCCGCCTCTTCCCTAGGGGATACTGGTTCTTGTCCTTCTTGTTCTCCATCTCTATCATGGTCTCTTACAACTAAATGGACTCACACTGGGGATGGACTTCTATTCATGGACTCAAGTTCTCAAGAATTATTGCATTTATTTATTTTCTATTAAGATTTTCAGTACTAAAATCTCATCTGCTTGGGTTGGTAAAAAATTCAATCTCAGTCTTCTTCTTTCTCTGGGGGTGGGGTTGGGGTCTTTACCATGGTTCCAAAGCAAAACACAGGGCTAAGGAAAAGCGAGACCTCTTTGCTAATAAGACATTGATTCTCTCTGACCACCACTGAGAATTCTGCTGGCTTAGGCTCTGAGGCCTTGCGTGCCCTGTTGCTTCTCACCAAGCTTGAGCCCATGAAGCTTTGGCAGGGCCAGCAAGTCAGGCACCATGGACTTCCCACCCTGGGGTCCTGCCAGTGCTTGGAGTAGTGCCAGGACCAAGGAAAGGGACCTCACTGCTGCTGTGCTCCAGGACAACTGAACCTGCCCAGTGAACCCTTTTCCATGACTGAGAAACCTTCCTTGTTTCTACTCCCTCAACTTCTACAGATGGCCTTAACCTAATAAACACTAGAGCCCTGCCTCCTGATGCTTGAAGCATAGAGTCTGTGACCTATCTCAATCAAGTAAGGGAAAACACAAAGAGAAAAGATCAATTTGTGGCTCAAAACAGCATCCTGCCACCAAACTCAAGACTGTGTTTGCCAGGAGTTGAGGGGTTGGAGTTGTAATATTTTTTTTCCAACGTAGCAGATTTGACCAAATTTATTCCTGATGATGTGAATATGAGATTATGCTATATTTTTCTTTGCTTGCTATTGCATTTTTAATGTCTCAAAATGAATAACAAAATTTTAAATCTCCAATAAAAATTTATCTTCCAAATAGGCATTTTCTAGTTTATGCCCTTATACTATCTTCCTTGACAATGACACCTATTTTCATGGTCTCCCCTTTTGCCAAAGCACAGGTGATTCTGAAATTGATATCACAGCCTCTTCATGTCATCTCCTACATGTCAGCATGTCATTTCCAAGTGATCCCTGGACATCTACATTTGCATATCTGACAGGCAGCTCAGGCTTACCTGCCACCATTGACACAGAGCCCCTTGCCCGCGTCATTCCCATCCATCATCAAGCCCAGTCAACTCAACCTCAAAACCTCTCAAATCAATCTCCTTCTACCCATCTCCACTGCCACCCCCAACCCAAACCACCCCTGCCTCTCACTTGGAAAGCTGCAACCACCCCTCAAAGTCTCCTACTCACCCTCCAATCTGTGCTCCACTCAGCAGCCTTAAGGAGATTTTAACCCCACACATCGATGGGGTCTCTCCCGCCTAAAGCCTCCCAATGTTTCCCTGTAATGTTCAGATTCTCTAGTGTGGCTTGCAAGCCCTGATGTGACCCAAGTTCTGTCACCACTTAGCTTGGTCTTCCCCTCATTGCCTGCAGTCTAGGTATCCTCACTTCTTTCAGTGCCTCCAACTGGCCAAATTCTTTCCCACCTTCATGCCTCACCTGTACTAGGTTCTTTCCCAGTGCTGTTCCTCAGTGCAGAATGCCTTTCTCCTTCTTTGTCCCTGAGGCAACCCCTACTCATCCAGGTTTCAGCTGAAAGGTGATGTCCCAGAAAACTCCTTCCTGATCTACCTGAATCTGGGGCCCTTCATCTTCCCAGGGTCCTTAGGATAGCTTGCAATGATGCTTTTATTTTTTGTGATCTTTGGTTAATGTCTGTCTCACACTCAATACAGGTAGAGATCTCTTATACACCCCTCTCCTGTCCTGTCCTCCTGGAGGGCTAGTTCAGCGCCAGGCATATAACAAGTCTCAGTAAATGTTAACTGAATAAACTGATGAATGTTTATGTTTGATGCTATCTTATTTTCTCCTCCTCTTCCTACCATATCTTCTTCTTATAGTGTGTTTCCTCCCAAGTCATTGGTGCTTGAAAACACTTCACCCCTCAGGCTCAAAATTGCAGTGTTCCCTTTGACTCTTTCTATGCCTCACTCCTTCTACTCAACATGAAGTCAAAATACATCAAGTACACTTCTAAATAGGTCCAACACACACCACCTCTCCTCCAGTCCCAGTACTTGGTCCAGGTTTCCTCCCTTTAGATGGTTAAATTTGCTATCCAGCTGCCCCTCCCTCAGTGACTCCAGTCTATTCTTCCCAGAATCTGCATGATTATTTTCCTGAAGTGCAGGTAGACCTCTTCCTCAAAATAACTTACTCTTTCACACAAATAAAATCTGAATAGAGCATTATGCAGCAATTAGAGGCAACAGATTAGATTTAAACATAGCAGCATGAGTGAATCTTTAAAACATAGTGTTTAGTGAGAAGAGTAAGAAAAGGAATGAGATTCTATAACACAATACCACTTATATACATTAAAAATACATGCAGTAAAACAGTAAACCTTTTATAGAACCATAGGGAAGCAAAAAAGACAAACATCAAATGCAAAAAGACAGCTACACATGGGGAGGAAAGCGATGGGAAAGTAGTAGGGAAGATAAAAGGGAAAAAAATGAAGAAAACAAGAGAAGGGCTTGGCACGTACTAATAATGACAAACTGCCATGAACTAAGGATGAGGATAAACTACCTACTGTGAGCAAGACCATAGGCAATAACAACATAACAACTTGTATCCCAGACAAGTATGATTCAATTCATTTTTGCAACTCTCTTCATAGTTCCTAGGACATTTCCTTGCATATTATTGGAAAGATCAATTAATGTGCAAAGTGTACATTCATTTTAATCAAGTAAATAGCACAGCATGCCTCAGTTCTCAGAAAATAAACCATTCACATCCTCATCTTGTTGTTCAGTTGCTAAGTCTTGTCTGACTCTTTGCAATCCCATGGACTGCAGCCTGCCAGGCTTCCCTGTCCTTGAAAATCTCTCAGAGCTTGTTCAAGCTCATGTGCATTGAGTCAGTGATGTCATTTAGCCAACTCATCCTCTGTCATCCCCTTCTCCTCCTGCCCTTGATCTTTCCAAGCATCAGGGTCTTTTCCAATGAGTCACCTGTTCACATCAGATGGCCAAAGTATTCGAGCTTCAGCTTCAGCATCAGTCCTTCCAGTGAATATTCAGGGTTGATTTCCTTTAGGATTGATTGGTTTGATCTCCTTTCAGACTGAGGGACTCTCTAGCACCATAGTTCAAAATCATCAATTCGTTGCTCAGCCTTCTGTATGGTTCAACTCTCATATGTGTACATGACTACTGGAAAAACCACAGCTTTGATTATAAGGACTTGTGTGGGCAACCTGATGTCTCTGCTTTTTAGTACACTAAGTTTGTCATAGCTTTTCTCCCAAGGAGCAAACTTTTTTTTTTTTTCCATTTCATGGGTGTAGTCATCGTCCACAGTGATTTTGGAGCCCAAGAAAATAAAGTCTGTCACTGTTTCCATTGTTTCCCCATCTATTTGCCATGAAGCATTGGAACTAGAAGCCATGATCTTATTTTTTGAATGTTGAGTTTAAGCCAGATTTTTCATTCCCCTCTTTCACCTTTGGGCTTTGCTTGTGGCTTAGCTGGTAAATAATCTGCCTGCAAAGTGGGACACCTGGGTTCGAACCCTGGGTTGGAAAGATCCCCTGGAGAAGGGAAAGGCTATCCACTCCAGTATTCTGGCCTGGAGAATTCCATGGACTGTATAGTCCATGGGGTCACAAAGAGTCAGACACAACTGAGCAACTTGCACTGCACTGCACTACTCTTTCACCTTCATCAAGAGGCTCTTTAGTTCCTCTTCACTTTCTGCCATTACAGTGGTGTCATCTGCATATCTGAGGGCTTCCCTGGTGGCTCAGATGATAAAGAATCTGCCTGCAATGCAGGAGACCCAGCTTTGGTCCCTGGGTTGGGAAGATCCCCTGGAGAAGGAAATGGCAACCCACTCCAGTATTCTTACCTGAGAAATCCCATGGAGAAAGGAACGTGGTGAGCTACAGTCCATGGGGTTGCAAAGAGTTGGAGAGGGCTAAGAGACTAACACTGTCACTTTCACATCGCATATCTAAGGTTATTGATATTTTGCCCAGCAATCTTGATTTCAGCTTGTGCTTCATCCAGCTCAGCATTTTGCATGATGTACTTTGCATAGAAGTTAAACAGGGTGACAATATACAGCTTAGATGTACTTCTTTTCCGATTTTGAATCAGTCCATTGTTCAATGTCCAGTTCTTACTGTTGCTTCTTGACTTGCATACAGGTTTCTCAGGATGCAGGTAAGATGGACTGGTATTCCCATCTCTTTAAGAATTTTCCACAGTTTGTTGTGATCTACACAGTCAACAGCTTTAGTGTAGTCAATGAAGCAGAAATAGATGTTCTTCTGGAATTCCCTTGCTTTTTCTATGATCCAACGGATGTTGGCAATTTCATTTCTGGTTCCTCTGCCTTTTATAAATCCAGCTTGTACATCTGGAATTTCTCAGTTCATGTACTGTTGAAGCCTAGCCTGAAAGATTTTGAGCATTATCTTGCTAGCACGTGGGATCAGCACAATAGTACAA
This sequence comes from Bison bison bison, assembly GCF_000754665.1. Classification (NCBI taxonomy): domain Eukaryota; kingdom Metazoa; phylum Chordata; class Mammalia; order Artiodactyla; family Bovidae; genus Bison; species Bison bison. The sequence goes on along the minus strand of NW_011494956.1, from coordinate 15,951,935 downwards.
TAGTTTGAACATTCCCAGAAACAAACTCCTAGGCTTCTCTTCCTGATCACTTCCTGCTAATGATCACTTCACTGGACCATAGTGATTCTTTTAACAATTTGAGCTACAGCACCACTTTAAAAATTTTTTGATAAACAACTCTGAGCCTCTACCATAAAATTTAAGTACATTAGAGACATCATCTTAATTTTATCAGGTATAGTCACCTATACTGTACAGCCACATATTTCAAAGGAATGAGAAATTATATTTTTATCATTTTGGGTACCCCATGCTTAAGCTCCTTCCTGCTATAATTATAGATTTCAAAATGAAAGTATAGTCTCTGACGGCATGAAGTCACTTGGGGATCAGCTTTGCTGGCGGAATTCAGGTTTCAAGGAGAAGTAATAAACACTGTGGACTGACTGGTCTGGTAATCCCCATATGTCCCCTTCCAGCCAGCACAGAATTGAAAAGGATAAATAGTTGATCGTGGATTCCTAATCCCACCTGGATCTGCAAGACACTGAGAACACCTGCTTGCCTTGGGATGAGCCTGCAATGTTTTCATAAACTTTTATTTAAAAATCTTCAGACGAAATTGATCTTAGTAGGGAAGCCAAGCCTCTCACGGCCCTTGAATCTAGCTAATGAAAGTGTTAATGGTTTCAGTAGACATTGTAAAATAAATACTCATAAAAGTTTGCACAGCACACCGTTATATGGCCCCATAAAATCCACAAGGCAATTACCGAGTTATGAGCTCCTTGCCCACCTCCCCAGGCACCAAGGTTAGCTCAAGAGAAGGGGATGGAGGAAGCGGGCAAAGAGGAGGGGATGCTAGAGCAGCATCAGGCAATGACCTGGGAGGACCAGAGCTCCCCATCAGCCCTCGACTTCCACATCTGTGAAATGGGCAGTTGATCTCCAGTCCATGTTCCCTTTGCAAGTCCTCATGTCTCTGTGCTCACATGGAGAATACTGGTGTGGATATGCAAGCCTGAGCTCAATCCCTGTTTCATTTCTTGAGGCTCAGTGACCTCAAGCACATCATCTGATCCAGCCCCCCTTCTAAGTCACACTCATAGACAACATTCTGTGTTCATGGTGGGCCAAGTGGGGTGCTATTACATCAGTGTTCCATTTAATCCTCAGCCCATGCCTATGAGCCATACGTTATCATTATCCTCATTTTACAGATGAGAAAATATTTTCAACAGCCTGAATGATCAACCACTGCAACACACTGGCCCACAATAGGAAGGATGCAACCTCCCAAGCAATAAAGTACTGGGCCCTCAGTTATGCTCAGGAAGTGTTAACCCCTAACTATGCCTTTGCCATACATCATTCTCACAGCTCCAAAGAGAAAGGAATAAATATGTCACAGTTATGCAGCCACAGAGCACACGTGTGGGTGGAAAACTGAGAGTCAAAAGTGTCAGCTGAATGTTGAACGCTTTCCAACACCTGTGTGCCCATGCATTCCTTGCCTACCTCCATTCCCTCTCTATCCACCTGCTACTCCCAGGGGTCCCTTGTAATATGATAGTCCCTGGAATGGTGCCCCATTCAGGCATCTTCCACACCAGCACAGACTCATCACAGAAAAATCTATAAGAATGATCTGAAATCAGTTTGGTGCTATGCAGTTTACAAAACAGTTGGTTAGAGATTGCCTTAAAATTAATAAAAATTACTAAAGTGATATTAGGGGAAATGGGCTAGTTACTTAGTAGAATTAACCTTGGCTAGGTTTCTTTTGATGTTTCCTCAGCAGTAAATTCATGTTGTGCATTTTTGCAGAAATGTCGTAGAAGTGATGGTGTGTCCTAAAAAGACACAAATGGGGTAGATTTGTCCTGTTGCTTGTGGTGTTAAGTTTGATCACTAGGTTAGAGTGGTGTCTGCCAGGCTTCTTCACTCTTTCCTCTGTATAATTGAGGGGATGTATTTTGAGACAGAATAAAATCTTATTTCTCATCACTTTTTCCATCATTAATTTTGCATCCATTGATGAATCCAACTATTACTGTAGTAGGATAAATAGAAAACAAGTGTGGTAAAACGATAGCATTTGGAGAATCTGGGTGAAGGCTTTATGAGTTTATTATTTTTACAATAATAAAGTAAATCAATCAATCCTAAAGCAAATCAAGCCTGAATACTCATTGGAAGGACTGGTGCTGAAGCTGAAGCTCCAATACTTTGGCCACCTGATGTGAAGAGCCAACTCATTGGAAAAGACCTTGATGCTAGGAAAGATTGAAGACAAGAGGAGAAGAGAGGGACAGAGGATGAGATGGTTGGACAGCATCATTGATTTAATGGACATGAACTTGGGCAAACTCTGAGAAATAGTGAGGTTCAGGAGGTCACAAAGAGCTAGATACGACTCAGCAACTGAACAACAACAACATTTTTGCAATATTTTATAAATTGTTTTGGGGGAAGGCAATGGCACCCCACTCCAGTACTCTTGCCTGGAAAATCCCGTGGATGGAGGAGCCTGGTAGGCTGCAGTCCATAGGGTTTCGAAGAGTCGGACACAACTGAGCGACTTCACTTTCACTTTTCACTTTTCACTTTCATGCATTGGAGAGGGAAATGGCAACCCACTCCAGTGTTCTTGCCTGGAGAATCCCGGGGACAGGGGAGCCTGGTGGGCTGCCATCTATGGGGTTGCATAGAGTCGGACACAACTGAAGTGACTTAGCAGCAGCAGCATAAATTGTTTCAAGATAATTTTTCTTAAAGGATATTGGTTCATTCACAGAATTGACAGGTGGCCTAAAGAGCCAGACTTAGGACCACTCAGCTAGAAGCAATGTTCACAATGTGTTCAAAATTGCAATGTCAAATGGCCCACCCCGGTCCCACTGCATCCCCAAACCACACACACCCTGCCACACACACCCTCGAGGTCTCTGCTTCCCTGCCACCTATGAGCATCACAGCTGGGTGGATGTGGGTGAGCGGGGCAGCCTGGAGCCCCACTTGGCTGCAGGGGAAGCTGATGGTGATAACTTGCCACTTTCCAACTTCTCCCACCTGGGCTCATGAGATGGGGAAATCTTCAGCATTTAAGAAAGAGGGTTTGGTTTACTGAGTGGCCAAAAAGAATGAAAAAATCTATCATTTGCTAGAAAATATCCTTGCAATCAAACAACACTTGAATTCTCTCTGTTGCTTGGTAATCAATCATTTTATGCTTCTCCTATCATATTAAGCTCTGTAGTTATTTCTGATTATTTTTCAACTTTAGGGAACCAGCCTCCTCACCACTGAGCCTTCACTCTCAGTCTTGTTCTCACTTTCTTCTCTACAGAGATAAGAGCCTCTCCACCATGAAATCTCTGGTCCTGTGGGTGTAAGGTCAGGCTGATGTGGGTTCAAATCCTAACTCCACTAATTACTGACTGGGGACACTGGGAAAGTTACATTCTCTGAGTCTCAGCTTCCTTGCCTGGTGATATTGACTTTGCTGAGCACTGGGAATACCTGTGTGAAGCACAGGTGTAGTGCCTGGCACCTAGTAGACACCCCTGTCTTCCTTCCTTTCCCTTGGCCTCTTATAAAGGACTTGTGGTGTGTTGCCCAAACTGGAACTGTAGGACTCCATTTCCCTGATGAGGGAAGCACTGTGGGGTGGCCTTCCTTGCCGGGAGTTCCCCTGACTGAAGTGAGTTACCTCGCCTGGAGTCACACCCCTTCCTGGGGCAGCCTGCATCCAGTACAGGCTGATGCAAATGTATGAGTGCCCAGCTCCCTTGCCCCAACTCAGGACCATTCTGAAGGGCCATCTGAGTTCCAGATTCCCCTGCCCTCCACCTTGCAGTTGCCTGAGGCTCTTGTGACTGCATCACAGCCCAGAACCTCCCTCTGCCCAGTCCTGAGCCCTCCCCGCTCCCTTGTTTATATGGATTCTGAGAACTCATCCTCATAAAGCCCCCACACATCCATCTCCGAGCACTGGCTTCCTGATGAACCCAACCCATGCCAGCCCTCTCCTTGGCTCTGCCTTCAAGCCTTGGTCGGGACCTGCCCCATCAGTCTGGTCCCATCTCTTACCATCTCAAAACCATCTCTCTTCTGCACGGGATGTTATCTTCAGCTACAGTTGAGTGTTAACAGCGCCTCTCCATCTCCCACCCCTAGCTTTGTTGATGAGATCTTCTCCATCCTTTGAGGCCCATTTCAGGTGATGTCTCTTCTAGAGAGTCTTCCATGGCTTTCCCTTGGAAGCATCCACTCCCTCCTCTGGGCTCTTTCACTGTTTTGTCTCCCCCTCCTCATCTGGCCCTGAGCCTGAGTTGGTGGGCCATTCAATTCCCAGTTGGCCCTCAGATCCATCCTTGCCCCTTGTCCCATTGCTTTGTGCCTCAGAGACCCAACACTGCAAAATATATCATCTAGGTGCACGTGCCCAGTGGCCTCTGCCAGTGGGAGGCATGGGAAAGAACTTGGAAGACAGAAGTGGGGAATCCAGGGAATTTCCCCCTCACTCTCTGCTTTGGGGAGGGCATCACTGGCAAGATGGCCTCAGCTCCCATTGGGCAGCCCTAGCTCCTGGGCTCACTCTCTCTATCCCTTCCCTATGCCTCACCAACTGGGGTATGGCAATGGTTTTCTCTTGTTAATCTCTAGGTTTTCTCACTATCCCATTTTCAGTTTTTTCAACCCCACTGTAACTGTTTTCCCTTTAGCAAACTCTGTCAGTTAAGCTATCTGGTCTGGGTTCTGTTTTCCTGGGTGATAAAGATGGTATTTCTGTGTTACCTTACCCTCTCTCAGAAGAGTGGGATGACTTCCTGAGAAGAATGAGACAAGGCTCTGGGGTCAGCAAAACCAGAAGTGGCTCTTCTTGTTGGTAATAAGCCAATCGACAAACAGAAGGATCATATGTGTGAGTCTTTAAAACAAAAATCCCCATGATTAACCAATGCTGCCTCACTCTCTGATGTCATTTGGAAGAATCCAGGAATCCTCTGTAATTTTGTGGAGAATCACCCTTCTCCAACTTAGCTAACTTCAGTGACTGGGGAAAGTCTATGCTCCATACATCTTCTAATATGAGGCTCAGAAACTTTTACTGTTGAAACAAAATGTGTGTTAATCAGCTACTGTCCCAAGGAATTATCTCTAGATCTTACTTGCTTGAAGATAAATACTTGCAGTAAATCTGTTTGCAAATATTTTGAACAGCTAAGTCTTTAATTATTTTTTGCATTAAAAATTGACAGCAATCGATATTCCCCATTGCTGAGCTATAAGGATTGTGTGTGTGTGTGTGTGTGTGGGTGTATATTCTTTTTAACAGCAATTATTGCTTGGTGATGACTGGGGAAATTGCTCTGAGGTTTAAAAGCATATTTGCAGCTATACTCAGGGGACTGTGGATAGTAATGCCTTCTGTATCATCCACCTTATTTAAAATTTGCAATGGGAAATGCAATTCAATCCAGCACGCTTCTAAAGGCCAGTGGGAAATAGATCGGGCAGCCAAGTCAGAAAGTGCAAATCCAGTACTAAACTCCATCCTAAACCCATCTGCCTTGGCTTTATTTCCTTTTTTCTTCCCCAAGGCCAGTGGTACTGACTCAGTAGTGCACTAAACACAAATGTGTGGGTTTGGGCCTGACCAGCCATTTATCAATGCGTGGCAGCATCTATGGATTAGCAATCTACTGCAAGGTGCCAGGCATGTGTGGGGAGAAGTTAAACTAGGCTTTCAGAGGTAGACAGGGGTGGTGGGCACGGGCCACTTCTAAAAGGTACTGGTTGATTGTAAATGCCAAAACAGAGTTGTAAATATGTGGTCTATTTTAAAGGGTTACATTTAACAAGTAGACTCCTTTGTGTCAAAAAGAAAACAAGAAACACACACACACACACAAGAGTCATACTTGTCCACTTAGCCTCACTTGGAAGTAACAGCACACGTCTACATTTGAGACCTTTTACAAATGTGAACCTGAAGGCCGCTTGCCCCTAATTCCACACCACAAAGGCACCAGTACAGACAGCGCAGGTCCAAAACCCCAGTCACCCCTCACCGGTTCATACAAGAGGGTCTTGTGAGGGAGCCTCCCGAGGAGAGGGGTGGGCTTCCGCTCCTCATGCTGATTTTCCACCATCTACTCTGCTGCTGCTCCGCCCGGAAGGCAGGTGTTCACCCCTCAGAAGCTGCCTGTGTCCTTGGACAAGGGCAGCCTCCTGCCGTCAGAACGGAACTGCTCTTGGGGCCCTTGGAGGATGCAAGATGTGTGCTCAGTTTTCAGGAAGAATTGGGGGGAGAGAAGACTCGGAGATAATTCCTCGATGGGAGTCTCTCGAGGCAGCAACTGCCCTCTTTTATCCCTTCCCACCTCTTTAATCTTGCCTGCAGTAACCACGTGATCTGCACCTCCCGCCGCACCTGGGGAGGTGGGGGAGATGCCCCATGGGCACACACGCTCTCTCTCAACCACACGAGAGACCTTCACTAAGGGCCACGAGGAGCTCTACCCTGCCGGTCCCCTGCCCCTAACATCACAAGGGGGAATCGCAGCACCTCAAGCATGGAAGTCAGAGGAACCTCAGCAACAGTAACCTAGCAACAGTGTCTCAGGATTTGAATGTAATTATACCCCGAGCGTGATAAATACTTGGAAGGGCTCCTTATGTGCAGATCATACTAAACAAGTCTTTGAGATTACCCTCATCAAATATTGATAGAAGAAAAGGTTTTTTAAAAAGGAAAAAACAGAAACCTGAAGTGCATGGACCACCTTTCCCAGTGCCTGGGGCAGTGGGAACACAATGCCAGGGCAGCTCAGAAGCTTCAAGACCCCTCTCATGGGTGACGCGGCAGGTCTGGGAGAGAAGTCTGAGCCAGGACAGTGGTGTCCTTACAAATGAAGAGCGGTGTCTTGGTGCCAAGGGCCATAGTTTGGTGTTGAGGTTGGAAGAACCTAGGGTGGAGTCCCCACTCTGCTCTCAAAACCGAGGTTTCCTCATTTAGAATGAGTGTGTTAACCAGGAGAGGGTACCTGAAGAATGGATCTCAACCCAGATGTGCGAAGGGGGTGGTGCCAGGAAGAGAAGCTCAGGCAGAGGGATCAATAGGCACAGGTTACAGGTTCCGAGGCATCTGCATCCTCAGCTCCACGTTGACCTTGACAGACCCAAGAGGCTGTGCACAGTGTACAAACCAACGCTGAAGAACTGAGTGGCCGCCAGCGTGAAGGGCCTTGTGAGCCTCCCTGAGGAGGCTGGGCTTCATTCTGAGTGGAAACAGAAGTCAGTGCAGTTGTGAGGATGTGAGGCATGTGTGGGGTGGGGATGGCTGAGTCATCTATGTGTGGCGAGAAGTGATCCCTAGACGCACCAGAGAGCAAGGCCTGTCCAGATGCTGTCGGCAGTCATCCCTGTCAGAGAAGGTGGGGGGAACCTAGAGCAAAGGTCAGGAGCCACCCTGTGACATAGAGCTGACCTTGTGGTATCTTCATTCATGCACTTTGCCAAGACCCCCTAGGACAGAGTACAGGAATGATTCCCCCATCCACCTACTATGTTGCATCAGGGGACCTCAAGCAGGTAGAGCGATGGGATGCTGGGATCAGAGATGACTGACAGGAAGGAGTCTGTAGTGAGAAAGTCCGCCAGAGGGAGAGAGGTGAGCAGAGCAGGGATTTCACGGTGGGGGAGGATGTCAGGTCTCTCCTGGCATTGGGTTATCAGCAGTGCAGAGCTGGACACATTTCTCAGCTCCCTGCAGCAGGAGACTAAGATCTGAGGGCAGGAACGAGAGAGGAATGTCCTTCATAGAAACTCAGCCTGTCTTTATTATTTAGGCAGCCATGCCCAGCTTGGTTGCTCTCCCTCTGTGTGACCCATGCCAATCCCTTTCCCTTGGGGCCAAGTATGCTGTGAGAGCTCCCCCCGCCCCCCACCCCAGCTCGACCTTGAAGGAACCCTGGGATTCTATGGTCCGGCTGTCAGCCTGGGCCTGGGACACACAGCGAGCCCTGGCGCCTGCAGGCCTGCTCCCCCTCCTTCATCCCAGAAAGCCCTCATCACAGGGGACAGCCCCCTTCTCTGATGTCTCTCACTGAGCCTGCCAGTGCATCTGTCTCCTGCCAGTTATAGGAAATCCTCCTCTGTTAGATGCAAGGTCTTTAAAGGGCCTCAGATCTCATCTGCAAGCTCTCTTTTCTGGGCCAGGCTCCCTTGACAGCACTGCTGGTGTCTCCCAGCAAGTGAGGGTGAGGAGGCGGGGCAGCAGGAGGATGAAAGGCCCCCCTTTCCTGCTGTGGGATTCAAGACTGGATCAGGGCCCAATTATACCACCTCATTCATCCAGTTCAGTGTTTCCAAACAATGCTGTATCTGACAGCTCTGCTCTGGGTAATAATGGCCAGATGGACCCTGCTTTAAGGAATCTCTGTTTACAGAAATCCCCTTGAACTAGCTAGCTCAAGGAAGGAGGGACTGTCCTAAAAATCTGCCCAGGGCTCCCTGTTAACCCCAGCAGTCCCAGGGCATCTCCGAGTCCATTTGGAGAGCCCTGCAACAGGGACTGAGTGAAGAGTAGAAAAATAGAAGTACCAAATTTAGGGTCATTTCCTGTTAAAATCAGTGAGAATAAAATAGAATAGTAGGGAGAGGCATGAACATCAGAGCAAAAATTTCCCTGGGTCCCCTGTCGGCAGCAGGAGGATTGGAGAAAGTACCTGACCCATGACTTGGATTGAGACTCCTGAATTTGGGAAACACCTCTGTTGCATGTGTGAGTATGGATGTGTGTTCTCTGGTACAAGAAAGGAATTATTAATACTACGTATCTTTACTATGAGTGCATGTGTGCTTAGTTGCTCAGTCATGTTCGACTCTTTTGCGACCCTGTAGGCTCTAAGCCCCCAGGCTCCTCTATCCATGGGGTTCTCCGGCAAGAATACTGGAGTGGGTTGCCATTTCCTCCTCCAGGGGG
>NW_011494956.1:15941047-15942882 GCF_000754665.1 Bison bison bison | reverse complement strand
TTCATGATATTGGTGGGTTGATGGTGGTCTCCAAAAAGGTATATCCACATCCTAGTTCCTGGAACCTGCGACTGTACTTTATCTGGGAAGTGTGTCATTAAGCTACAGATTTCAAGATGAGATCATCTTGGATAATCTGCTGCTGCTGCTGCTGCTAAGTCGCGTCAGTCGTGTCCGACTCTGTGCGACCCCAGAGACGGCAGCCCACCAGGCTTCCCCATCCCTGGGATTCTCCAGGCAATAACACTGGAGTGGGTTGCCATTTCCTTGAGCCCTAAATCCTTTGTAAGAGTCAGGCAAAGGGGAGTTGGGCACAAGAAGAGGCACAGACACACAGAGGAAGGCCGAGGCAGAGAGTGGAGGAATGAAGTTACAAGCCAAGGGACACTGAGGACGGCAGGCAGCCACAAGAAACTAAAATCGAGGCATGCAGTGGACTCTCCCCCAGGATCCCCAGAGGGACCCAGGCCCTGCTGACCCCTTGATTTCAGACTTCTGGATTTTAGAACTCTGAGAAAATAATTTTTTAAGCCACAAAGTTTATTTTAATTTGTGATGGCAGCAACAAGAAATGAATACCTTGGTAAATGTGATTCTCTTTTCTTATTTTAAGAATTCCCTTTAGTAGACAAGAGATTGCAAGAAAAAAGTAATATCAGTGAATTGTAGGGTTATAATATTTGCAGAAGGATAACATGAACACAAAGAACAAGAGAGGAGGAGTAGAGAATTACTGTTGTAAGGAAAAAATTATTATACTATATTTGAAGTCATATAATATTACTTGGAGCTTCCCAGGTGGCATTAGTGGTAAAGAACCACCCTGCTAATACAGGAAACAATGAGCTGTGGGTTCGATCCCTGGGTTGGGAAGATCCCCTGGAGGAGGGTGTGGCTACCCACTCCAGTATTCTTGATGGAGAATCCTATGGACAGAGGAGCCTGGTGGGCTGCAATCCATGAAGTCACAAAGAGTCAGACATGACTGAAGCAACTCAGCATACATGCACACAGTATTAGTTGAGAGCTTCCCTGGTGGCTGATGGTGAAGAATCCGTCCAAAATGCAGGAGATGTGGGTTTAATCCCTGGGTGGGGAAAATCCCCTGGAGAAGGGAATGGCAACCCACTCCAGTACTCTTGCCTGGAGAATTCCATGGACAATGAAGCCTGGCAGGCTACAGTCCATGGGGTCGCAGAGTTGGATATGATTGAGCAACTAACACTTTCACTTTTTTCAATATTACTTGAAGAGAGACTGTGATAAGTAAAAGATGTATATTATAAATGTGAAAGCATACACTTTGAAAAAAAGAGAGAAGAAAATGAAAGTCAACAAATAATATGGAACTATACAAACTACTTAACATTCATAATTTATAATAAAATACTAAATTATTCAATATTACTAGCTATCTTCCTTTCTTAAAAAAATAGAATTTTAGAGTTTATTTAACTCTGCTATATTGTTTTCTTTTTTTTTTCTTTTAAATTCTATTTTATTTTTAAACTTTACATAACTGTATTAGTTTTTCCAAATATCAAAATGAATCCGCCACAGGCATACATGTGTTCCCCATCCTGAACCCTCCTCCCTCCTCCCTCCCCACACCATCCCTCTGGGTCGTCCCAGTGCACCAGCCCCAAGCATCCAGTATCGCGCATGGAACCTGGACTGGCAACTCGTTTCTTACATGATATTCTACATGTTTCAATGTCACTCTCCCAAATCTTCCCACCCTCTCCCTCTCCCACAGAGTCCATAAGACTGTTCTATACATCGTGCTCTTTTGCTATCTCGTACACCAGGTTATTGTTACCATCTTTCTAAATAGA
>NW_011494956.1:15936067-15940947 GCF_000754665.1 Bison bison bison | reverse complement strand
GCCTTGACTAGATGGACCTTTGTTGGCAAAGTAATGTCTCTACTTTTGAATATGCTATCTAGGTTGATCATAACTTTCCTTCCAAGGAGTAAGCTTAAAAATTAAACTTGAAAAGATAAAAGGAATCAAATTTACTTTGAGACTATACAAAACCAGCATGAACTAGGTTATAACAAGTAAGTTTAATTTTACTAAATACATTATGTTTTTATTTTATAATAATTTCATATTTACAGGAAAGTTAGAAGAATTATGCCAAAAATCCCCATATATCCTTTATATAATTTCATCAGTCTTTATTTATTTATTTTTTTTAATTTTATTTTATTTTTAAACTTTACATAATTGTATTAGTTTTGCCAAATATCAAAATGAATCCGCCACAGGCATACATGTGTTCCCCATCCTGAACCCTCCTCCCTCCTCCCTCCCCACACCATCCCTCTGGGTCGTCCCAGTGCTCCAGCCCCAAGCATCCAGTATTGCGCATCGAACCTGGACTGGCAACTCGTTTCTTGCATGATATTCTACATGTTTCAATGTCACTCTCCCAATCTTCCCACCCTCTCCCTCTCCCACAGAGTCCATAAGACTGTTCTATACATCAGTGTCTCTTTTGCTATCTCGTACACCAGGTTATTGTTACCATCTTTCTAAATTCCATATATATGCGTTAGTATACTGTATTTATGTTTTCTATAGTGATCATTTTATTATGTTTATGTACATAGCTTACTGTTTTCTGTTTTCCATTGTTTCTCTTGTCCCATGCTTGCTTTTGTGGCTGACTTTCTTTCTCTATTTAAAGTGCTCCTGTTAAGATTTTTGTGTGTTTATTTGCCTATTTTTTATGAGTAGTGAAATGTGTTTGGCGAATTGTCTTCATTTTTGATGTCTCAAAACGTCTCCATTTTGCCTTTTATCTCAAGTGAAAGTTGGCTGTGGTATACAATAAAAAAGTTTGGCACTTCAGTACTGTAAGTATATAATTTTATTCCAGCATCTCTATTTGCTGAGAAGAAATCTTCTGTCAATCTGATTGTTGTTTACCTCTTGCTCTCCGTTTTCTCTTTGTTAAATTCTGAGATTCTCTGCTACCCTCGTGTTCCAGTTTCCTGTTATATGCCTCAGAGTGGACTCTATTTTGAAACACTCTAAAGGTATTCAGTTCAGTTCAGTCGCTCAGTCGTGTCCGACTCTTTGTGACCCCATGAACCACAGCACACCAAGCCTCCCTGTCCATCACCAACTGCCAGAGTTTACCCAAACTTATGTCCACCGAGTCAGTGATGCCATCCAACCATCTCATCCTCTGTTGTCCCCTTCTCCTCCTGCCCTCAATCTTTCCCAGCATCAGGGTCTTTTCAAATGAGTCAGCTCTTCACATCAGGTGGCCAAAGTACTGGAGTTTCAGCTTCAGCATCAGTCCTTCCAATGAACAACCAGGACTGATCTCCTTTAGGATGGACTGGTTGGATCTCCTTGCAGTCCAAGGGACTCTCAAGAGTCTTTTCCAACACTTCAGTTCAAAAGCATCAATTATTTGGCGCTCAGCTTTCTTTATAGTCCAACTCTCACATCCATAAATGACCACAGAAAAACCATAGCCTTGACTAGATGGACCTTTGTTGGCAAAGTAATGTCTCTGCTTTTGAATATGCTGTCTAGGTTGGTCATAACTTTCCTTCCAAGGAGTAAGCGTCTTTCAAATGAATGGCTGCAATCACCATCTGCAGTGATTTTGGAGCCCAAAAAAATAAAGTCAGCCACTGTTTCCACTGTTTCCCCATCTATTTCCCATGAAGTGGTGGGACCAGATGCCATGATCTTAGTTTTCTGAATGTTGAGCTTTTTCGCTCTCCTCTTTCACTTTCTTCAAGAGGCTCTTTACTTCTTCTTCACTTTCTGCCATAAGGGTGGTGTCATCTGCATATCTGAGGTTATTGATATTTCTCCCACAATCTTGATTCCAGCTTGTGCTTCCTCCAGCCCAGCATTTCTCATGATATACTCTGCATAGAACTTAAATATACAGGGTGACAATATACAGCCTTGATGTACTCCTTTTCCTACTTGGAACCAGTCTGTTCCATGTCCAGTTCTAACTGTTGCTTCTTGACCTGCATACAGATTTCTCAGGAGAGAGGTAAGGTGGTCTGGTATTCCCATCTCTTTCAGAATTTTCCACAGTTCATTGTGATCCACACAGTCAAAGGCTTTGGCATAGTCAATAAAGCAGAAATAAATGTTTTTCTGGAACTCTCTGGCTTTTTCCACGATCCACTAGATGTTGGCAATTTGATCTCTGGTTCCTCTGCCTTTTCTAAATCCAGCTTGAACATCTGGAAGTTCACAGTTCAAGTATCGCTGAAGCCTGACTTGGAGAATTTTGAGCATACTTTACTAGCGTGTGAGATGAGTACAATTGTGTGGTAGTTTGAGCATTCTTTGGCATTGGCTTTCTTTGGGATTGGAATGAAAACTGACCTTTTCCAGTCCTGTGGCCACTGCTGAGTTTTCCAAATTTGTTGACATATTGAGTGACTTTAAAGGTATATTAGCTCTTATGACTCATATCTTTCTCTGATTCTGAAGATGTCTTAGCCCTTTTCTCCTCAATGATTGTTTCTCTGCTCTGACTTCTATTTTCTCCTGAAATCACTATGAAATGTTCATTGAATAATATTAAACTGCCATGTCTTTTTATTACACTTTTCTTATTTTTGCATACTTTTTTTCTGTGTTCTGGATTTGGATACATTCCTCAGTGCCATTTCCATTCATTTTATTTTTCTTCAGATATCAATATATCCAGTTTAGAACTTATCTCATCCATTGAGTTTTATTTCATTGACTATAGTTTTTTTTTTTTTTAATGTTTGCATTTGATTTTTACCATATACATCTGTTCTTGTTTCACTTTACTGGCTTTGTTTCATAACGTCTTATTTCTAAAGTAATTGTGTTTTAATTACCTCGCTTTTTTCCTTTTTTTAAGTATAGTTGATATACTACATTATATTAGTTTCAGGTGTACAGTATAGTAATTCCACATTTATGTACATTCGAAATTGATCACTATAGTAAGTCTAGTAACCATCTGTCACCATATGATGTTATTGCAATATTATTGACCATATTCCCCATGCTTTGCATTACATACTCATCACTTTTATTTTATAAGCAGAAATTTATGTTAATCTCCTTTGTCTGTTTTGCCCAACCCCCTACCTCCTCCTCCCTTGCAACCACCACTTTGTTCTCTATGAGTCTGTCTTTGTGTTGTTTTGTTTGTTCATTTGTTTTGATTTTTAGATTCCACATGCAAGTGAAATCATATGGCTTCTGTCTTTCTCTAACTCATTTTGCTTAACATAATAGCCTTTAAGTCCATTCATGTTGTCACAAATGGCAAGATTTCTTTTTATGACAGAGTAATATTACACTCTGTGTGTGTGTGTGTTATATACACACACCACATCTTCTTTACCCATTTATCTATGGATGGACACTTCCATATCTAGGATACTGTAAATATTGCTGCCGTGAACTGAGGATGCATACAAACAAGTCAGTCGTAGAGGAATCAACCCTGAAGATTCATTGGAAGGACTGATGCTGAAGCTGAGCTTCAATACTCTGGCCATATGATGCAAAGAGCCAACTCATAAGAAAAGAGCCTGATGCTGAGAAAGACTGAGGGCAGAAGGAGAAGTGGGTGACAGAGGTTGAGGTTGTTGGATGGCATCATCGACTCAGTGGACATGTGTTTGAGAAACTCTGGGAGATAGTGAAGGACAGGGAAGCCTGGCACGCTGCAGTCCATGGGGTCGCAAAGAGTTGGACATGACTTAGTGGCTAAACAACAATGATGGCTTTTAAATTATTAATTTTTTGTTTTTCAAATAAATGCCCAAAAGTGGCATTTCAGTGTCATAAGGCAGTTCTATTTTTAATTTTTTGAGGAACCTCCATACTGTTTTCCGTAGTAACTACACCAACTTACAGTCCCACCAACAGTGCATGAGGCTTCCCTTTTCTCCACATTCATCATCAAAACTTGCTTCTTAGTCTCTTTTTAAAGATAGCCATTCTGACAGGGGTAAGGTGGTATCTTGTGACTTTGGTTTATATTTCCCTGATAGTGGAGCACCTTCTCATGTGTCTGTTGGCCATCTGCACGTCTTCCTTGGAAAAAGTCTACTCAGGTTCTCTGCCTATTTTTTTTAATTGATTTGATGTTTCTTATGTTAAATTGTATGTGTTATTTATATATATACAATATTAAGGGCTATTAACCCCTTATTGGGGTATATCTTCTCCAACACAGTAGGTTTCTCTTTCATTTTGTTGATAGTTACCTTCACTACGCAAAAACTTTTTTAGTTTGATGTAGTTTCACTAGACTATTTTTGTTATTGTTCCCCTTGTCTTTGCAGTCAGATTATCAAAAACTTCTCTAAGACCAGTGTCAAAAAGGTTACTGCCTATATTTTCTTCTAAGACTTTTATGGCCTCAGAGTTTACATTGAAGTCTTTAATCTATTTTGAGATCATTTTTGTATATGAGAGGGGGCTGGTTTTGTTCTTTTGCATGTGGTTGTCCAGTTTTGCCAACACCGTTAATTGAAGAGACTATCTTCTCGCCATTGTATGTTCTAAACTCCTTTGCCATAAATTAATTGTCCATATATATGTGGATTTATTTCCAGACTCTCATTTCTGTTGCACTGCTCTGTGTGTGAGTGTGTGTGTGTCTGTGTGTGTAGCATACAGGTTTGATGCAGGATACAGGAAGCTTGGGGCTGGGGCACTGGGGTGACCTAGAGGGATGGTATGGGGAGGGAGGTAGGAGGGGGGTTCAGGATGGGGAACACGTG
>NW_011494956.1:15935819-15935967 GCF_000754665.1 Bison bison bison | reverse complement strand
GGGGATCTTCCTGATTCAGCTATCGAACCTTCATCTCCAGTGTTAACTGCATTGGCAGGTGGATTCTTTACCATTGGACCACCTAGGAACCTCTCAATTGCTAAAGTATTCTCATCAACAACTTATAATGGTCCTCATTTCTTTACAT
>NW_011494956.1:15931163-15935719 GCF_000754665.1 Bison bison bison | reverse complement strand
TCATTAGGGATTGCATTGAATCTGTAGATTGCATGGGGTAGTATGCACATTTTAATAATATTAACTCTCCAGTTCATTAGCAATATATATCTTTCCATTTATTTATTTCCATTCATTTCTCTCATCAATGCCTTATAGTCTTCAGAGTACAGGTCTTTCACCTCCTTGCTTAAATTTTTTCTGGGTATTTTTTATGCAATTTTAAATGGGGCTGTTTTCTTAATTTCTCTTTCTGACAGTTCACTTTTAGTGTATAGAAACTCAACAGATTTCTGTACAATTATTTTGTATCCTGTGACTTTACTGGATTCATTTATTAGTGTGCTAACAGTTTTATTGGCACAATCCTTAGAGTTTTCTATATATAGGATCATCTGCAAATAAGGACAGCTTACTTCTTCCTTTCCAATTTAGATGACTTTGATCTCTATTTTTTATTTGATTGCTGTGACTAGGACTTTCAAACTATGTTGGATAAAAGTGGCAACCCTGGGAATCCTTGTCTTGTTCCTGATCCTATAGGCAAATCTTTCAACTTTTCACTGCGAGTGTGATGTTAGCTGTGGGTTTGTCATATACCACCTTTATTATGTCGAGGTGTATTTCCTCTGTGCTGACCTTGCTAGGAGTTGTTAATGGATGTTGAATTTGTCAAATGCTTTTACTGCATATATTGAGATGATTATATGACTTTTATCCTTCAATTCCTTAATGTGATATAAACTGCTTATTGATTTGTGGATTTTAGACCATTCCTACATCCTTGGAATATAGCCATTTAAATCATGTTGTCATTGATCTTTTTAATGTATTGTTGAATTTCTTCGCTAATATTTTGTTGATGATTTTTTGTGTCTATTTTCATTACAGACATTGGCCCATAATTATTTTTTGGTAATGTCTTTATCTGTTTTTGATATCACAGTAATGCTGGTATCACAGAATGAGCTTAGAAGCATTCCTTCCTCTTAGATTTTTGTAGTAATTTGAGAAGGACAGGCAATCATTCTTTACATGTTTGGTGGAACTCATCTGTGAAGATTTCTGGTCCTGGACTTTCGTTTGTTGAGAGTTTTGTTTTCTTTTTTCTTACTGATTCAGTTTATTACCAGCAATTGGTCCATTCAGAATTTTTATTTCTTCCTGATTCAGTCTTGGAGGGTTATATGTTTCTAAGAATTTTTCTATTTCTTTTAGGCTGTCCACTATTGGTATATAACTGCTCAGAGTGGTGTTGGTTTTAACTTCTCCTCTTTCATTTCTGAGTTATTATTTAGATCCCACCTCCCTGAATCTTTTGATTAGTCTGGCTAAAGTTTTGTCAATTTTGTTTATATTTTCAAAGAACCACCTCTTAATCTCATTGATCTTTTCTATTGTTTTTATTAGTCTCCATTTCATTTATTTCTACTTTGACATTTATTATTTCCTTTCTTACATTAGCTTTGGGCTTTCTTTGTTGCCCAATTACTTTAAGTGTGAGGTTAGATTATTTATTTCAGATTTTTTCATTTCCTGAGATGGGCCGGTATCTCTATAAACCTCCTTCTTAGAATAGCTTTTGCTGTGTCCCATAGATTTTGGATCATCGTGTTTCCATTTTCCTGTGTCTCAAGGTTTATTTTGATTGCTCCTTTCATTTCTTCAGTGACTCATTGGTGTTTAGTAGCATGATGCCTCCACATGTTTGTGCTTTTTATGGTTTTCTTCTTATAATTGATTTCTGGTTTCATACTGTTGTAGTCAGAAAAGATATTTGGCATGATTTCAGTCTTAATTTTAATGAGAATTTTAATGGCTTAATATGTGTTCTAGCCTAGAGGACATTTCATGTGCACCCGAAAGGAATGTGTATTCTGCTCTTTTAGGGTGGAATGTTCTGTAAGTGTCTATTGAGTGATGGTATGTGTCATTTTAAGATTAATGCTTCCTTATTAATTTTCTATCTGGGTGATCTATCCATTGAGGTAAGTGGGGTATTAAAGTCCCCTATTATTATTGTATTATATTGATGTCAATTTCTCCCATTGTGTCCATTAATATTTGCTTTATGTATTTAGGTGCTCCTATATTGGATGCATAAATATTTACAAGCATTACATCCTTTTTTTGGGTTGATCCCTTCACCATTTCCACGTCACTTGTTATAGTCTCTGTTTCAAAGTCTTCTTTTGCATGACAAAAGTATGATATTAGTATTGCTACTCAAGCATTTTTTCATTTCTATTTGCATGGAATACTTTTTTCATCCCTTCACCCTCAATCTGTGTGTGTCTTTAGATCTGAAGTGAGTCTTTTGTAAGCAGCGTATCAGTTCAGTTCAGTTCAGTCTCTCAGTCGTGTCCAACTCTTTAAACCCCACAGACTGCAGCGCCCCAGGCTTCCCTGTCCATCACCAACTCCCAGAGCTTGCTCAAACTCATGTCCATTGAGTCAGTGATGCCATGCAACCATCTCATCCTCTGTCGTCCCCTTCTCCTCCTGCCTTCAATCTTCTCAAGAGAAGACTCTTGAGAGTCCCTTGGACTGCAAGGAGATCCAACCAGTCCATCCTAAAGGAAATCAGTCTTGAATATTCATTGGAAGGACTGATGCTGAAGCTGAAACTCCAGTACTTAGATTGATCTTATTTTTTTTAATTCATTCAGCCCTCCTATGTGCTTTAATTGGAACATTTAGTCTATTTACATTTTAAGTAATTATTGATAGACAGTTATTGTCATTTTGTTAATTGTTTCGTGGTTGTTTTTGTAGTGCTGTTTTGTTCCTTCTTTTGCTCTCTTCCCTTGTGATTTGATGACTTTCTTTAGTGTTATGTTTATATTCCTGTCTCTTTATATGTTGTATATTAGCTGTTATTACTATGAGATTCATATGCAACAGCCTATGTATATATCAATTTTAAGTTGGTGGTTGCTTAAGTTTAAGCTCATTTTTTTAACTTTTTGAGCTCATTCTAAAATCACTACATTTTATTCTTCCACTCATATTTGATGTTTTGATGTCATAATTTACATCGTTTTATTTTATATATCTCTTAAGTAATTGTTTTAAGTACAGGTGATTTTACTACTTTTCTCTTATAACCTTCATACCACCTATACAGGTGGTTGATCCATTGTCTTCATGTTTATTTTTACCAGGGAGGTTTTTCTCTTTCATGATTTTCTTGTTTATTGTTATTATTTTTTCCTTTTCCACTTAAGGAAGTTCCTTTAACATTTTCTGTAAGGTCAGTTTAGTGGTGATAGCTCCTTTGTCTTCTGTTTTTCTGAGAAACTCTTTGGCTGAGTTGAGACATTCAGTTGTGTCCTACTCTTTGCGACCCCATGGACTATACAGTCCATGGAATTCTCTAGGCAGGAATACTGGAGTGGACAGCCTTTCCCCTCTCTAGGGGATCTTCCCAAACCAGGGATTGAATCCAGGTCTCCCCTGCATTGCAGGTGGATTCTTTACCAGCTGAGCTTCCAGGGAAGCCCGAGAAACTTTTTATCTCTCCTTCGATTCTGAATTATAATCTTGCTTATTTGAGTATTCTTGGTTGTAAGTTTTTTTTTTTTTTTTTCCTTTCAGTGCTTTGAATATATCATGCCAGTACCTTCTGGCCTGTAAAGTTTATGCTGAAAAATCAACTGATAGACTTATGGCAGTTCCCTTGTATGTAACTAGGTTGTTTCCTCTTGATGCTTCTAAGATTATCTCTTTAACTTTTAACATTTTAATTGTAATGTGTCTTAGTGTAAGGCTCTTTAGGTTCATCTTATTTGGGGCTCTGTGCTTCTTGGACTTTGAGTCTGTTTCTTTTGCTAGATTAGAAGAATTTTTAGCCATTCTCTCTTCAAATGGATTTTCTGGTAATTTTTCTCTTATCCTTCTGGGACTCCCATAACTCAAATGTTAGCCATACTTGATGCTATCCCAGACGTCCCTTAAACTGTTCTCTTTTTTTTTTTTTCCTTTTTGCTGTTCCAACTAGGTGATTTTGACTACCTTGTGTTCCAGATTTCTGATCTGTTCTTCTGCACCCTCTAATCTGCTGTTGATTCCCTTTGGTATATTTTTTTCATTTCAGTTATTGTATTCTTCACTTCTACTTGGTTCTTATTTGTATTTTCTATCTCTTTGTTGAAGTTCCCACTGACTTCACCTATTCTATTCCTGAATTTGGTGAGCAAATGTACGCCTATTACCTTGAACTCTTTATCTGATACATTACTTATCTCAATTTTGTTTAGTTATTTTTATGAGGTTTGTCTTATTCTTTTTTTTGAAAAGTATTCATTTGTTTACTCATTTTGATCAACTATGTGTTTGTTTCTATTTAATAGGTATATCAGTTACATCTGTCAGACTTGATGGAGTAGTCTTACGTTAAGGTGTTATGTGAGGCCCAGTGACACATCCCCTCTTAGTCACCAGTGCCAGGTACTCCAGGGATATACCCTATGCAGGCTGTGGGCACCTGCCTGCTGTTATTGGGCTTGGATTGCAGCGGATATGCTGCTGGGAAGGGCTGGCTCCAGGCTGGATGGCTCTGTGGATTAGCTGTGACT
>NW_011494956.1:15930712-15931063 GCF_000754665.1 Bison bison bison | reverse complement strand
GCTCCTTATGCCCTGATGTGCATGGTCAGCCCTCAGCTCAGGTGGCTGAGAGGTCTTACTGTGATTGCCGCAGGCATGCTGGTGTGCAAAAACGGTCTCCCAGAGCAGGAGCCACCTGGGAGGGTTACCAGTGTTTGTTGGGGCTGCCTGCTGGGTATACGGTGGGATGGAAGCCGCTTCACAAGTTCCAGCCTGAATGAACAGGTTTAGCAAGGCTGGTCCTCAGGCCAGATCAGAGCACACAGTTTTATGCAGGTTGATGGAGAAACACAGGAATGTTGCTCTCCAGTGCTGGGCCAACTGGGTAGAAGGAGAGTTGTATTTTGTTTTGTTTTGTTTTGTTTTTAAGGA
>NW_011494956.1:15918908-15930612 GCF_000754665.1 Bison bison bison | reverse complement strand
TTTTTAAGGATATCCTACAACTCTTCTATCCCTAGAGAAAGTTACACCAAATCCCTGCCTTTTGACATACATCTTACAATTAGTCAAAAATCTCCTCTATTGATCCAGATACTTTTCAAAGTGCTGCCTCTGTGTTGAAATCCTGAGTAAATGAGTTTATGTGTGAACCCTTCAAGAGCAGAGCCTCAGTTTCCCACAGCCTTCCCCCTCTCCTGGACTCACTGGTTTCAAAGCCAGATATTGTGGGGGCTCATCTCACATTACAAGCCCATGGGCTAAAAAACCCAAGTTGGGGCTTGGACCCTTGACTCCCCAAAGGGAATCACCATGGTTTTGAAATCCCTTCTTGTGGGCCACTGCACCAAGGAAATGGGTTCTGACTAGACTGTCTCTGCCCCTCCCACTTATCTTGATATGGCTTTTTCTATTCTTAATTGTAGAAAAACTGTTCTGCTCATTTTCAGGCCATTCTCAGATATACTTGTTCTATATGTAGTAGTTTTGATGTGTCTGTGGGAGGAGGTGAGCTCAGAATCTTCCTACTCCACCATCTTTCTAATTATCTAGGATTTTTAAGCCTACTTTTCAAATTACTTTTTTCAGATTCTTAAAGACATTTAACCTGGAGTAAATATCTGTTCTTATAAATATTTTTGGCAATCTTTATTAGCTTTAAATTTCTTCAAGTGGTTTAGAATTGTGTATTTTAGACTCACTCTAGGAGGACAACTTTGGGTTGTTAAACTTTTTTTTGCCTCTCTCCCTTTGCTCTGTGAGCATTCACTCTGTGCAGCAGTTCTATGGCTGCCTTCATTCAGTACTCCCATTGTGGGAATTCCAACACAAACACTCTGGTCTTATATTGAAAGCTCAGTGCCCCTGCACCAGAATGGTGTTGTGGATAAAGAAGATCTAGTCATAAGGATGATGGGTGGCTTGGTCATTTTCTGGCCAAGTCTGGGTTTGAACTCTTACCCTCAGGTTCATAAGCTGCTGAGACCACCAGTCTGGGCAAAGGATTCTTGGCATTTTTTTCTTCAGAACTTTTCATGAGTTAAGACGTCCTTCCCTAGGTCCTAGCATCACATTCTTTTTCTTTTTTTTTTCTGGCCCCTCCTCTTATATGGGGTACCAATACGTAATGGAACTACCTTACCCCTGGCTGCAATGGTTGATTTATGCACTTTCTGAAAGACCCAGAGATGAACAAGCATGTGCCTTGAACTTTCACTGCATTTGTATTTTATTCCAGATCTACAGAGATGGTTATCTTATGTTTGAGCCTGTTGGTGCCTTTTTTTCATCCAGTCATAGTTCATCTTCATTGCTATTAATTTGCAGCACTGGGGATATCAATCAAAGTGTGAATTCGGCAACAATCTTAACAAAAGACATAGATATAGTTCCTAATCTACTAATGTCCAGTTTATCATTTGGCCTTTTGAAACTTAGGAATAATTCTTAAACTTGAAACTTTACATCACTTAGACCCAAGAATCTGAAGCTATCAGATTTATAACAACTGGCATAAGGTAAACAATTTGAGGAGTTTAGAATGGTCCTTGCCTAAATATCTGCAGTGTAGTCTGGCAAAAATGCATCAATTTTAGTGTAAATCAAACACACAGTTAATCTGCTGACTGTGTGGAATGTGGAAAGATCTTAACTGAAACCCTGAAACTATTAATACCTTAAAGTTTATTTTGTTTCACTGACTTTCGGTACTGGGCTAACAGTGGTGTCCCATGAAATGAGACGATATAGCTGAATCAAAGAAGCTGAGGGCAGAATTCATGAAGAGTCAGTCACAGATTCATCGTGACAGACTACAACCCATCCAAGTCCTCCAGAAATGGGCAACAACCAAAAGTCAGGGTCATGGTGCACGTCCTGGGCCTGTCAGGGGCACGGTCAGGGTGTATCTTCATGCCCTTGCCCTCCCACTATGTACTCGATGATTCCTAGTGTTTATTCATCACCGACATTGATAAATAATGGCATTTTATTTCTCATTTTCCCAAAGATTAAGTTAAGGGGGGCCGTTTCTTTAAGTTTACATTTTTCTCCCATAACATTTGCTTAACCTTGAGGCATGCTATTCTTTTCAGCCACCAGTCACTAGAAGCTAAGGTAGCCAGCTGTCCTCCAATCTTTATGCCTCCTGCCAGCCTCATCTCAACATTATATGTGATCAATGAGCTTATGTTTATAACTTTTATCTGCCCAAGTGGGATTTCTAAAAATGTCTTATGTATTTTTGGTAAAGACAAACCGGCTTTAACACAGCCTCGTTCTGTATTTCCTAAATAATTTTTCACAAAATGTCAATTCCATTGGTTGTTAATGGAATTACCTAGAAAAAGATTTTGTTTTTTAAAAAAAAACAAGGGAGAAGTTACTGAATTTAACAAAGTTAAACTTTTTTATATTTTATGTTTACTTTAGGAATTATCTAATCTCATCACTCTCATATGCAGTGTGATTCCTCAATACAGGGATTGGGTATTTGATTTTTCTAGGAGTATCTGATCAAAGAAACTTATTTTTCAGTGTATGTTCAGGAACTTCTATTTGTGAATGCTCTGTAGGAAATGCCAACCAAAAGGATCTAATGTTTCATGGTCTTATTAAGGAGAACAATATTTCATGGTATTCTGTGGAGGGTAAAGTACTTCTAGGTGCTCCACAATTTTGAGCTATTATTTTTTAAATTACTATCATTTTTTTAAATCAGTCTGGTGGCAGTGCAGAGCGTAGGCTGCTGCAGACTTGCCTGGCAGGGGTTCAGGAAGGGAAAACCGTAGGAAAACTATGCAGCCTGAATTATGAAAGGACGATTGAGCATGAGAAGGAGGACATGGGCTTAGGGTAGAACTGAGAGAACTTGTGTCTCATGGGATGTAAGCAGTGATGGAGAGGGGCACCAAGAATCTGTTCATTTATTCATGCAGCAAGTATTTACTGAGCACTTGTCACATGCCAGACACTGTTGTTCCAGGTACTGTGGACGCAGTGGTAAACAAGAGATAAAATCCCAACCTCTTGAAATTTATATCCTTCCCATTTACATCTTATCTATATACTTCCCATGCTTTAGGGGGACTGGGTGGGATGCTGTGCATGGAGAGAGGGAACGCTTCACTTCAGGGAGAAGTAGCCCTGAGCCCTGATGGGCAGAGCAGGGACCCTCACACTCTGGAGGGTGCTGGGCACCTGATGTCCTGGTGGAGATATTGGCGGGGATGAGTGAAATGCAGTTGGATGTAGAATTCCATGTGTGGGTGAGTACTGAAGCCCCAAGAACATTTACAGTTCTCAAAAGGGAGTCAGTGTCACAAAAGGGAAAACTTAACGAGCCTTTGTGGAGAAAGGGCCAGGCGCACAAAGAAGTTTTTCAATAAATATTTAGTGAATGTAAATACATGAGACCAGCCTGAGAGACCATCAGTGAACCAGAAAGGAATAGTGCTGGGAAGACAACAAAGAAAAGAGTTTCAGAAAGGAGGGTGGGACTTCCCTGATGGTCCAACGGTTAAAACTTCACCTTTCAATGCAGGAGGCATGGGTTCAATTTCAGTTTGGGGAGTTAAGATCCCACATGCCTCACAGCCAAAAATCCAAAACATGAAAAACAGAAACAATATTGTAACCAATTCAAAAAAGATTTTTTAAATGGTCTACATTAAAAAGAAAAAGTCTTTTTTTAAAAAAAAGGAAGTTGAGGTCAGTCAAATGTGGCAGTCTTACAGCTACCCGCCACAGCAAAAAACCCAGTTGGGGCATATCTTTCTCCTGATTTAACTGCTAGCTTCACTTCTACTCCTCTGGGGAGGCCTCTGGAACCCCCAGCTTATTATAAACATATTTTCTCGAAGCCTCAATCTCTTCACAGTCAGTCCATGCTTTCCCTGTCTCATCTAAAATATGCACCTCTAGCTTCATACAAAAATACAACACCCCAGACATTTTCTCTAGGGAGGCAGCTCATCCTCCCACATCCTAACCAACTCTCTTGGGGTCCAGAGCCAGTCTTGGGAATGGATTTCTTACTTATTCTTACTTTACAACAACTCTCCACCATGGAAATTTGTGGACAGCTGGGTCTCAGTTACTTCTTACTCTACGCTTCCTTTTGCTGCTGTCCACTGACCCAAAGGTCATTAAGATATCAACACCTGACTTCCATTTTGTATTTCTATTTCAAGTCCACCATTGTTCTGGTGATTTCTATGTCTCTGTTAATGAAACATCTAGCATCAGCTTCAAAGTCCCTTCTTCTTTTTCATAACTTCTTTCACACTCCACTTCTGCAGCCAGTTTTGTGGCCCCACCCTGGATTTTGTGATGACTGAGAACTTTCCCATTTATGATCTCCTAAACTCCAAGCCCTGAATTCATAGCCTCTTTCCCCCTCATTCTCTTGACTCCCCCCAGGAAGCTCCCCAGGCTTATGGCCTGAGGTCCAGCATACCCTGCTTGAACATTGGTCCCTTGATCATTCCCCTGGCCTCACCTCCTCACTCTGTGATTCATCTTTCATATTGCTCCCTTCTGAAATTTTCTATAACCTTCATTGGAAGATGGCATTGCTGTTAAAAATCCATTCAGTGATTCCCTCTCCTTATAGAGTAAAATGTAAACCTCACAGCAGGTCAAGCCCTCCCAGCAGGACTTGGGAGACCTTTCATGGACTGGTCTCCCCCTGCTCCTCTGGCCTCATGCCTTCCATGGCCCTCCATCCATGCCCCAGACACACCTGTACCACACACAAACCATTCATCAATGCCAAGTTGACAGTGCTGCCAGAAAAGCCCCCCATCCCCATCCATTAGCTTTACCCCTCATCACTTCCAACTCAGCCTTCTAAACCCATATCCAGCTCCACCATCACTGACTTGAGTCAATAGTTACAGTTCATTGATTTGGCCTCCATAGGCTCTGCTGCTGCTGCTAAGTCACTTCAGTCGTGTCTGACTCTGTGCGACCCCATAGACGGCAGCCTACCAGGTTCCCCTGTCCCTGGGATTCTCCAGGCAAGAACACTGGAGTGGGTTGCCATTTCCTTCTCCAGTGCATGAAAGTGAAAAGTGAAAGTGAAGTCGCTCAGTCGTGTCTGACTTTTAGCAACTCAATGGACTGCAGCCCACCAGGCTTCTCCGTCCATGGGATTTTCCAGGCTCAGCATCCCCTAAACCCTAGGCAGGCCTCCATCACAGATCCTGTGAAGTTACCATGCATTTGGGTGACTGTTTCTCTGTCTCTCAGATATAAACCTTTCTAAGAATGTATCTTTGTTTACCTCATCTCTTTTCCCACAAGAACCTGGCCAGTATAGTCAATGTTGTCAATAAATGTTTGATGAATAAATAAAGATTTCGAAAAACAAGAAGTGAGAGGGACAGTTGAGATTAGAGAATTCTAATTACATATGTTAGCTAAACATTTTTAAATTAAATTATCCAGATTCAAATTCCACCTTATCATCTACTGTTATGTGACCTGGGACAAACCCCTAGGAATAATGCAGGACATTCACTGAGTGTTTTTCCAAGGTCAGGCACTGTCTCATTCAAGCCTGATAATAGTCCTTTTCATGCCTGTTTTAGAGAGGTGACTACATAGTTGAGTGACTTGCCCCAAATCACACCTATAAAAGGGCAGAGCTCAGACTCAGATTTAAGCCAACGTCCAGAAACCTATGGTGTTATCACTCTGTCCTAATGCTGCTGTGTCCTGACTCTCACAATACCTTCCAGCCGACGTTAGTGGGTGTTGCAAGGGTGCAAACGAGTTAACATGCATCACAGAAAAGTGCATTGCAAATGTGAGTTTTTCTTATATGTTAAGTCATTAATTCACCAGCCCTCTTCCAACACTCTCCCCACAAGGTAATCATTTGAACACCTTTAGTAGCTTAAAAGTAGCTGTTACATAGAATCTGAATTCAGCACAGGATTGGAGTCAATTACAGTTTCTGGTAAAGTTATTTTCTAACTTATTATGATTATGATTAGACAAGAACCAGAAATTATTTCTGGCTCAGAGATAGAGAGAGCAAACTGTTTCTTGAGCCCAAGACAAAAAGACCATCCTCCCCAAGGCTTGAAGGTGGCATAATAAAGAGCTCCTGGAGTAATCTTTGCTGAGTTGCACTGTTAACATTCTCCTAAGGGACACCCTTGGCTCTAATTGCTCCAGTCTGACTCAGCCTGTAGAGCTCCCTGAATTAAGTGGGCGAATTGTAGTTTTCAGTGGAACCATCTGGGATATCACCTTTAACTCTCCCCAGTGTGCATCCCAGCCCACTGTTCATTACAGTGGGGACCCTGTCACCTCCTCCCACCTCCTCTTATGAGCGTGAGAGTCTCCTTCTTCCACTGGAACCTGGCAGAGCATTTAGTGAACAGGTAGGAGGAGTGGGGCACTAGACAATACTCTCTGCACCTGAGCACTAGAACCTCAAAATCCAGCTTTTTAATGTCACAACCTGTCAGAGACGGTGCCAACTTTTGAATTAACCATCACTGGGGCTCCAGGTGAGAAGCCCAGATTCCAATCCCCTTCTGCCAATTATTAGTTCTATGGAATTTAGCAAACCATGTACACTCTAGGGCAAGTGTCCATTAGGAATGAGGGTAGGCATCCTGTGAGCCAATAAAGAGGAGGGTTCCCTCATTAAGACAGAGCAGGGGGGTTGAGGGGCATCAGAGAAGACTGACTGAATTTTATCCAAATGAACCAGAATTTGGGAGAGGGGAAAGACAGTGTCCATGAAACACGGACATGTGCAAGGGGACCTGGGAGTTGGGGAGAGTGTATAAGTGTGAGGAGATACTGAGGGACTGGAACATCATATGTAGGCAAAGGAAAATCAATAGGTAGTTTGGAGTAAGCGTGTTCTGTGAGCTCTGGACTTTAGAATGATCACCCTTGACACTGCAGACAATTGGAGGTGATCACAGCTGGAGGCAGGGAGATAAGTTAATAAGCCTGTATCTTAACTAAGGTAAGAGATGATGAAGGAACTGTATAGGAATGGAATAATGTCTTTCAAATTAGAAAAATTAAAATAAGCAGCCAAAATAAGACCATTAAATAGAGGAACAAACAGAAGGAACCAGCTGAACAGTCCAGATTGGTCTGTAGCATTGTAAAATGGTCCCTGTAGAGGCTTCTCTGCAAGTGCCTTCATGTAGTCTCCTGGCCAACAGCAGGTAACTCTTGAGCTGCATCTCTCTCTCTCTCACACACATACACACTTGCACATTCATGCACACACAAACATACTTGTGTGAATGCACATTCATATACATGAGCACATGAAAATATGTGAACATGCACACATACACACAAGCGCACACGTATACACAAATATACTGCATCACATACATGAATACACTCATGCACAAACATGCTCATGCATGCACACACATGGACCCCCTTGCACATGCACTTAATCCATTAAAGAAAATATCTCTATTAACCCTACTTTATGGGTAAGAAAATATAAACATAAGAAGTTAAGTAATTGCCCACAGTTGTACACATATTAATTTCTTATTAGAAAAGGACATTAAGATTCTGTTTAAAAAATGAGTAAACACATTCACCATTGCAACAGAGAGAACTAAATATCTAGGAATAAACTTACCTAAGGAGACAAAATAACTGTACACAGAAAATTATAAGATACTAATGAAAGAAATCAAAGATGACAAAAACAGATGGAGAGATATTTCATGTTCCTGGGTAGGAAGAATCAATATTGTGAAAATGACTATACTACCAAACACAATCTACAGATTCAATGTGATCCCTATCAAATTACAAATGGCATTTTTCACAGAACTAGAACAAAAAATTTTAAAATTCATATAGAAACACAAAAGACCTTGAATAGCCAAAGCAGTCTTGAGAAAGAGGTATGGAACTGGAAGAATCAAGCTTCCTGACTTCAGGTTACACTACAAAGCTGCAGTCATCAAGACAGAATGGTACTGACACAAAAACAGAAATACAGGTCAATGGAACAAGATAGAAAGCCCAGAAATAAACCCATGAACCTATGGGTACCTTATTTTTGACAAAGGAGGCAAGAATATATAATGGGGCAAAGACAGCCTTTTCAATAAATAGTGCTGTGAAAACTGGACAGCTTCATGTAAAAGAATGAAATTAGAACACTTCCTAACACTATAAACAAAGATAAACTTAAAATGGATTAAAGACCTAAATGTAAGACCAGAAACTATAAAACTCTTAGAGGAAAACATAGGCAGAAAACTCAATGACATAAATCAAAGCAAGATCCTCTATGACCCACCTCTTAGAGTAACGATTACAAAAAAAAAAAAAGAAAACAAATGGGACCTGATTAAACTTAAAAGCTTTTGCACAGCAAAGGAAACTATATGCAAGGTGAAAAAGACAACCCTCAGAATGGGAGAAAATAATAGCAAGTGAAACAACTAACAAAGGATTAATTTCCAAAATCTACAAGCAGCTCATACAATTCAACACTAGAAAAACAAACAACCCAATCAAAAAGCGGGGAAAAGACCTAAACAGACATTTCTCCACAGAAGACATACAGATGGCTAACAAGCACATGAAAAGATGCTCAACATCGCTCATTATTAGAGAAATGCAAATCAAAACTAGAATGAGATATCACCTCACACTGGTCAGAACAGCCCTCATCAAAAAGTCTACAAACAATAAATCCTGGAGAAGATGTGGAGAAAAGGGAATGCTCTTGCACTGTTGGTGGGAATGTAAATTGATACCACCACTATGGAAGATGGTATGGAGATTCCTTAAAAAAAAAAAACAAAAAAAAAACAACTAGGAATAAAACCACCATATGACCCAGCAATCCCACTTCTATGCATATACCCTGAGGAAACCAAAGTTGAAAATGACACAGGTATCCTGTTGTTCATTGCAAAACTATTTATGATAGCTAGAACATGGAAGCAACCTAGATGTCCATCGACAGATGAATGGATAAAGAAGTTGTACATATACACAATGAAATATTACTCAGCCATAAAAAAAGAACACATTTGAGTCAGTTCTTATGAGGTGGATGAACCTAGAACCTATTAAACTGAGTGAAGTGTATCAGAAAGAGAAAGATAAATACCATATTCTATGCATATATATGAAATATAGAAAAATGGTACTGAAGAATTTATTTGTAGGGCTCCAGTGAAGAAACAGACATAGAGAATAGACTTATGGACATGGGGAGAAGGGAGGAGAGAGTGAGATGTATGGAAAGAATAACATGGAAACTTGCATTACCATATATAAAATAGATAGCCAACAGGGATTTCCTGTATGGTTCAGGAAACTCAAACAGGGGCTCTGTATCAACCTAGAGGGGTGGGATGGGGAAGGAGATGTTAGGGAGTTTCAAAAGGGAGGGTATATATGTATACCTATGGGTGATTCATACTGAGGTATGACAGAAAGCAACAAAATTCTGTAAAACAATTATCCTTCAATAAAATAAATTAATTAAAAAAATGAGTAAACAAAATACTATGCTTTTGAGAATCATCCTTAAAACAAAAGTTATAGAAAGCTGAAAAGCAGAAAAGTGGGCAAAAATCTATCTATCTATATATGTATATACATGTAAATTCAAATCTTAAAGAAATACTGTAATATTAATATTTAACAAAGTAGAGATCAATAATGGACAAAATAGGCCAAAAAGGCATTTAAAAATATAAGTTTAACCTTAAGGATAAGAATTTAATATTATACAATATGCAAAAATATTATTTTAATATTAATAAACATAATTTACAATAAAAGTAGTCATCAATCTTTGTTTACTAAAAAATATTGTGTCAAAATATGTCAAGCATATACTACTAAAAATACAATTTGCAACAAAGACCTACTGTATAGCAGAGGTACTATATATGATATTTTTAAATTAATTTATTTATTTTAATTAGAGGCTAATTACTTTACAATATTGTGGTGGTTTTTGCCATACATTGACAATGAATCAGCCACAGATGTACATGTGTCCCCCATCCCTAACCCCCCTCCCATCTCCCTCCCCATCCCATCCCTCTGGGTTGTCCCAGTGCACCAGCTTTGAGTGCCCTGCCTCATGCATCAAACTTGGACTGGTCAACTATTTCACATATGGTAACATACATGTTTCAATGCTATTCTCTCAAATTATCCCACCCTCACCTTCTTCCAGAGTCCAAAAGTCTGTTCTTTATATCTGTGTCTCTTTTGCTGTCTCGCATATAGGGTCATCATTACCATCTTTCCAAATCCCATATATATGCATTAATATACTGTATTGGTGTTTTTCTTTCTGAATTACTTCCCTCTGTATAATAGGCTCCAATTTCATCTATCTCATTAGAACTGATTCAAATGTGTTCTTTTATAATAGCTGAGTAATATTGCATTGTGTATATGTATCACAACTTTCTTATCCATTCATCTGCTGATGGACATCTAGGTTGCTTCCATGTCCTAGCTATTGTAAACAGTGATGTAATGAACATTGGGGTACATGAGTCTCTTTCAGTTCTGGTTTCCTCAGTGTGTATGCCAGGCAGTGAGTTTGCAGGGTTGGTCCTATGGAAGTTCTATTTTCAGTTTTTTAAGGAATCTCCACACTGCTCTCCATAGTGGCTGTACTAGTTTGCATTCCTACCAACAGTGTAAGAGGGTTTCCTTTTCTCCACACCCTCTCCAGCATTTATTGTTTGTAGACTTTTGAATAGCAGCCATTCTAACAGGTGTGAGATGGTACCTCATTGTGGTTTTGATGTGCATTTCTCTGATAATGAGTGACATTTAGCATCTTTTCATGTGTTTGTTAGGCATCTGTATGTCTTATTTGAAAAATGTCTGTTTAGTTCTTTGGCCAGTTTTTTGATATGGTCGTTTATTTTTCTGGTATTGAGCTGCATGAGCACTACATAATGATCAAAGGATCACTCCAAGAAGATGATAGAGCAATTATAAATATATATGCACCCAACATTGGAGCACTGCAATATGTAAGGTAAATGCTAACAAGTATGAAAGGGGAAATTAACAGTAACATCAGCGATCAATGCAAAGAAATAGAGGAAAACAACAGAATGGGAAAGACTAGGGATCTCTTCAAGAAAATCAGAGATACCAGAGGAACGTTTCATGCAAAGATGAGCTCAATAAAGGACAGAAATGGTATGGACCTAACAGAAGCAGAAGATATTAAGAAGAGATGGCAAGAATACACAGAAGAGCTGTACAAAAAAGATCTTCATGACCCAGATAATCACGATGGTGTGATCACTGACCTAGAGCCAGACATCCTGGAATGTGAAGTCAAGTGGGCCTTAGAAAGCATCACTATGAACAAAGCTAGTGGAGGTGATGGAATTCCAGTTGAGCTCTTTCAAATCCTGAAAGATGATGCTGTGAAAGTGCTGCACTCGATATGCCAGCAAATTTGGAAAACTCAGCAGTGGCCACAGGACTGGAAAAGGTCAGTTTTCATTCCAATCCCAAAGAAAGCCAATGCCAAAGAATGCTCAAACTACCGCACAATTGCACTCATCTCACACACTAGTAAAGTCATGCTCAAAATTCTCCAAGCCAGGCATCAGCAATATGTGAACCGTGAACTTCCTGATGTTCAAGCTGGTTTTAGAAAAGGCAGAGGAACAAGCGA
>NW_011494956.1:15918453-15918808 GCF_000754665.1 Bison bison bison | reverse complement strand
GATTTGTATGCAGGTCAGGAAGCAACAGTTAGAACTGGACATGGAACAACAGACTGGCTCCAAATAGGAAAAGGAGTACGTCAAGGCTGTATATTGTCACCCTGTTTATTTAACTTATATGCAGAGTACATCATGAGAAACGCTGGACTGGAAGAAACACAAGCTGGAATCAAGATTGGCGGGAGAAATATCAATAACCTCAGCTATGCAGATGACATCACCCTCATGGCAGAAAGTGAAGAGGAACTAAAAATCCTCTTGATGAAAGTGAAAGTGGAGAGTGAAAAAGTTGGCTTAAAGCTCAACATTCAGAAAACGAAGATCATGGCATCTGGTCCCACCACTTCATGGGAAA
>NW_011494956.1:15915524-15917869 GCF_000754665.1 Bison bison bison | reverse complement strand
AGATGGTGACTGCAGCATGAAATTAAAAGATGCTTACTCCTTGGAAGGAAAGTTATGACCAACCTAGACAGCATATTCAAAAGCAGAGACATTACTTTGCCAACAAAGGTTCATTTAGTCAAGGCTATGGTTTTTCCTGTGGTCATGTATGGATGTGAGAGTTGGACTGTGAAGAAGGCTGAGTGCCGAAGAATTGATGCTTTTGAACTGTGGTGTTGGAGAAGACTCTTGAGAGTCCCTTGGACTGCAAGGAGTTCCACCCAGTACATTCTGAAGGAGATCAGCCCTGGGATTTTTTTGGAAGGAATGATGCTAAAGCTGAAACTCCAGTACTTTGGCCACCTCATGAGAAGAGTTGACTCATTGGAAAAGACTCTGATGCTGGGAGGGATTGGGGGCAGGAGGAGAAGGGGATGACAGAGGATGAGATGACTTGATGGCATCACTGGCTCGATGGACGTGGGTCTGAGTGAACTCCGGGAGTTGGTGATGGACCGGCAGGCCTGGCATGCTGTGATTCATGGGGTCACAAAGAGTTGGACACGACTGAGGGACTGATCTGATCTGAAGAATAGTGGGAGACTTCAATATCCCACTTACACCTATGGATAGATCAACCAAACAGAAAATTAGCAAGGAACACAAACTTTAAATGATACAATGGACCAGTTAATCCTAATTGATATCTATAGAACATTTCACCCCAAAACAATGAATTTCACATTTTTCTCAAGTGCACACGGAACATACTCCAGGATAGATCACATCCTGGGCCATAAATCTAGCCTTAGTAAATTCAAAAAAATTGAAATCAATTCAAGCATCTTTTCTGATCACAATGCAGTAAGATTAGATGTCAACTACAGGGGAATAAAACTATTAAAAATGCGGACATATGGAGGCTAAATAACATGCTTCTGAATAACCAACAAATCATGGAAGAAATCAAAAAGGAAACCAAAATATGCATAGAAACAAATAAAAATGAAAACACATCAAGCCAAAACCTATGAGATTCAGTAAAAGCAGTGCTAAGGGGAAGGTGCACAGCATTACAAGCTTATCTCAAGAAACAAGAAGAAAATCAAATAAATAACCTAGCTTTACACTTAAAGCAACTAGAAAAAGAAGACATGAAGAACCCCAGGGATAGCTAAGGAAAGAAATCATAAAAATTATGGCAGAAATAAATGTAAAAGAAACAAAGGAGACTATAGTAAAAATAAACAAAACAAAAAGTTGGTTCTTTGAGAAGATAAATAAAATAGACAAACCATTAGCCAGACTCATCAAGAAAAAAAGGGAGAAGGATCAAATCCAAAAATTAGAAGTGAAAATGAAGAAATCACAACAGACAACACAGAAAAACAAAGGATCATAAGAGACTACTATCAGCAACTATATGCCAATAAAATGGACAACTTGGAAGAAATCAACAAACTCTTAGAAAAGTATAACCTTCCAAAACTGAACCATGAAGAAATAGAAAATCTTAATCAAAAATCTTCCAACAAACAAAAGCACAGGATCAGATGGCTTCACAGGTGAATTCTACCAAAAATTTAAAGAGTTAACACCTATCCTACTCAAACTCTTCCAGAAAATTGCAGAGGAAGGTAAACACCCAAACTCATTCTATGAGGCCACCATTACCTTAATACCAAAACCGGACAAAGATGCCACAAAAAAAAGAAAACTACAGGCCAATATCACTGATGAACATAGATGCAAAAATCCTTAACAAAATTCTAGCAAGAGAAACCAATAACACATTGAAAAGATCATATATCATGACTAAGTGGGCTTTATCCCAGGGATGCAAGGATTCTTCAGTATTCATAAATCAATCAATGTGATACATCATATTAATAAATTGAAAGATAAAAACATATGAGTATCTCAATAGATGCATGGAAAGCCTTTGACAAAATTCAACATCCATTTATGATAAAAACTCTCGAGAAAGCAGGCATAGAAGGAACATACCTCATCATAATAAAAGCCATATGATAAATCCACAACAAACATTATCTTCAATGGTGAAAAATTGAAATCATTTCCCCTAAAGTCAGGAACAAGACAGAGGTACCCACTCTCACCACCACTATTCAACATAGTTTTGGAAGTTTTAGCTCCAGCAATCAGAGAAGAAAAAGAAATAAAAGAAATCCAGTTTGGAAAAGAAGTAAAACTCTCACTGTTTGCAGATGACATGATCCTCTACATAGAAAATCCTAAAGACACCACCAGAAAATTACTAGAGCTAATCAATGAATATAGTAAAGTTGCAAGATATAAAATTAACACACAGAAATCCCTTGCATTCCTATATACTAACAATGAGA
>NW_011494956.1:15914686-15915226 GCF_000754665.1 Bison bison bison | reverse complement strand
ATGAAGAAAAGACAGTCTCTTTAACAAGCGGTGCTGGGAAAACTGGTCAACTGCCTGTAAAAGAATGAAAGTAGAACACTTTCTAATACCATACACAAAAATAAACTCAAAATGGATTAAAGATCTAAATGTAAGACCAGAAACTATAAAACTCCTAAAGGAAAACATAGGCAAAACACTCTCTGACATAAATCACAGCAAGATCCTCTATGACCCGCCATCCAGAGTAATGGAAATAAAAGCAAAAATTTAAAAATCGGACCTAATTAAACTTAAAAGTATTTTGCACAATGAAAGAAACTATAAGCAAAGTGAAAAGACAAGCCTTCAGAGTGGGAGAAAATAATAACAAATGAAGCAACTGACAAAGAATTAATCTCAAATATATATATATGATATGGCTTAATAACCTACAAGAGAAAATAATCTAAAAAAGAATATGTGGTGTGTGTGTGTGTGTGTGTGTGTGTTTGAAACACTGTGCTGTATACATAAAACTAATATGATGTAAATCAAATATACTTCAATAAAAAATACAAT
>NW_011494956.1:15908878-15914586 GCF_000754665.1 Bison bison bison | reverse complement strand
AAAAAATACAATTTGCAGAAGAATAAATTTATAAAAGCACAATGGAGTATGCAGATTTGAATATACCTGTATTAGTTATGGTTTTCCAGGAAACAAAACTAAAAGTATGTAAATATATATAGAAAGATTTCTTTTTAGGAATTTGTTCATGGCATTGTAGAGGCTGACGAGTTGAAAATCTTAAGGGTGGACCAGCAATCTGTAGACTCAGGGAAGAGTTGAAGTTCATGTCCAGAGGCAATATGTTAGTGGAATATCCTTCTCCTTGGGGTATGACAGTTTGTTTTTTTCTTCCATTAAGGCCTTCAACTGATTGGTTGAGGCCCACCCACATTATGGAGGACAATCTGTTTTACTCAAAGTCTATTGATTTACATATTATTGTCATCTGAAAAATACCTTCAAATAAATATCTAGAATAAGGTTTGACCAAATATCTGGGTACCATGGCCTAACCAAGTAATTGAACACATGAAATTAACTATCACAATTCTTTATAAATACTTGACCATCAAATAAGAGCAAAACAAGAACATTGGTGCTACGAATAATACTTTACAGGGGAACTTTAATTTCATACATTTATCTATACATATGTATTCATGTATACATGTGCATATGTATATAGCTGAACTCTGTACTCCAAAAGCATAAGTAACATGATTCTTTTTCATGGGCTATGTCACACTTCAAAAATACTGATTATATATCATAAAAGAACTAAATAAAAGAGAACTAGAAACTTCCCTGCCAGTCCAGTGGTTGAGATTTCACCTTCCAATGAAGGGGGTAAGAATTCAACCCCTAATTGGAGAGATGAGATCCCACATGCCTCACAGCTAATACACAAAAACATAAAAGAAAAAAACCAGAAGCCGTATTGTAACAAATTCATTAAAAGACTCTGAAAAAAGAACTAAAAGAGCTAAATAAATACTCTGTACAAGCTACAGTGAATATGCTAAAATTTAATTCTATAATTTATTTTGAAATGCTCCAACCACTTTGAAGTGATTTTAAAAATCTACTCTCATAAGTAACTCTTAGATCAAAGAAGAAATAAAATTTTCCTTAGTATATGGTTTAGAAAAGAACAATAGTAGAAGACTCTAGGCAAATACATATTGGGTGAGTCCAAAATTGATCTCATAGAAAAACTAATGAATCTCAAGTTCTTTAAGCATTAAACACAAATGAATGGAAATAAATGATACTATTCCCTTTAATTAAAGAATAAAAATGGAAAATCCTAAATAAATCAAAATTCAAGAATGAAAAAAAAAAAAAACCCAAATAGATAAATAATCCAGAAAAAAAAAAAGCTAGAAATAGCATCAGGCCTAGAGCATTTTATAGGCTAAGGAAAGTTAAACTTTTAAGAGACAGAAAACTTCCATGTTACATGAGATGTAACATTTTATGATTTCTGATTCATTTTAAAAAGCTAGAGTAAGCCTGATTTTGAAAAATAGTCCAACAAAGTTAATCTCTGAATGAAAGTGAAAAGTGCTCATGCATGTCCGACTCTGCAATCCCATGGACTGTAGCCCATCAGCCTCCTCTGTCCATGGAATTCTACAGACAAGAATACTGGAGTGGCTTTCCATTCCATTTTCCAGGGAATCTTCCTGACCCAGGGATTGAACCCAGGTCTCCTGTATTGCAGGAATATTCTTTACCATTTGAGCCACCAGGGAAGCCCCTGTTAACCTCCAAAATAAACTTCAGACAAAACTTTTTGAATATATATGCAAAAAACATTTTGAAGGATCATTTCAACAATTCAGTTGAATTTATTTCCGTATTAGTATGTATCACTTTGTTTCATCAAAAACTAAAATTCACATTTGATGAAAGATAAGAAAACATTTGATGAAATTCAACCAATTAAAGGAGAATTATCAAACATAAAAAAAGAGAGAGAGAGTATCTTGTAGACAGATGTTCTAGCAAAAGGATCAGAATAAGTTTCTCACCAAAACTGTAGAATCCTGAGCCTCATCCTAAACATTTGCACTGTGGAAATGAATTCCCAGATTATGCATTTTAAACAAGAACACAAAAAATTGTTATGTACACTGAAGTTTGAGAACCACTAATCTAAACCAAATTAGCTAATGTCATAGTTAACACTGAAATAATAAAGGCCTTCCCCATTAAAGTCAAGAAAAATATGTGTGTCTGCTTTCAGTTCAATTAATTATCTCAACTCTGAAAAGTTTGGTTATTGGAATAAGGGAGACAAATTAAGAAATAACATATAAATATTTGACAATGAGATCTAATTTTATTATGTTTGAATAATTATCATCTGGTAAACTCCAATAAACTAAAGATTCTTTATAATGAATAAGAGCAAGTAGTAATTTGGCTGGATAAAAATGGGGTATACAAAAATGACTTTCTTATATACTAGCAACTAGTTAGAAACAATGGGGAAAAAAGACTCAATTTACAATGGAAGAAATAGATGCATAGGAATAAACTTTTCAAAAATTGTTTAGCGTCGTTGTAAAAAAGACTTTAAAACTTTACAAAGGCACATAAAAGCATATTTGAATAAATTGAGAGAAATAACATTTTCTTAGAAAGAAAGACTTAATATCATAAAATACCAATTAACCCATAAATGATTTAGAATTTGGCCATCAAATTTTTAAAACTCAAACACTATTGTCTAAAAATACCTAGAAAAACATAAACACATAAGTCTAGCCATAAAAATTGCTATAAAGAAAAATGAACACGAAAGACTAGTTTAAAAATTATGAAAACTAATGGCAAGGGATTCATCTACCCAATATTAAAATCTAACATAGAGCTACAGGAATTAAAATTACTCATTATTGGTGCGGAAATAGTTGGAAAATTTAGACACCAAAGACAATTTAAATAATAGAATGAAGACTACCATGCTTTCCAGGTTCCCTTCTGATCACCTTCAGGGCTGCAGTCTCTAAAAGCTGGAGTATCCAGTGCTCCATCTTGAAACTCTCTCCTCTCTGTTACACTCATCCCTGGGGGAACTTCATTTATTTTCATGGCTTCAAGTATTTCTGCACTTTTGAACAGTAAATTTTTATTTCTTACACTTGCTCTCCTAAAACTCCAGGTTCCTATTTCCATTTGCCTGCTCACCTTCCCCCTTGGATGTTTTGTCAGCATCACAAATGTTGCTCATTCAAATCCAAATACTTATTTTTCCACTAAAATTGGTTCTCCTCTAATTCCCCAATCTTAGAAATAATCACCCATCCTTTAGTTGCTCACTTTAAAAGATCTAGAGAGCTATTTTGATCCCTCTCTTTCTCTAAAACCCCATACGGGTCCATTAGGAAATCTGGTGCACCTACCTTCAAAATATATCTTGAATATAACCACTTCTCATTACTGTTACCACTCTATTCTAAGCCCTGTCTTCTCTTACCTGGATCATTGCAAGAGCTCCACAGTGCTCTGCCTGTGTCCCCTCTTAATTCCTTCAGTTGGTTTCCTATACAGCAGCCAGAATGAGTCTTACAAACCCAATAACTGGCCACTTGATTCTTCTGCTCAGAACCTACTGATACCTTCCAATCACATTTAGAATAAATATCTTTACCTTAGTTCACCATGGTTCCCAGATGCTCTGGAGCTGTCTCTACTGGTGTGCAGGCAAATATTCAACAACCAAAGGAAACAAATGTATGCACATACATTCATAATTTTATTATAAATTTTAGTGATATAAAAATGTATAGTGTACATTTGTGAACGTAATAACTATACAGTATCCTTCATTGCAAATCCCAAGTATCAAATTGATACTCACAGATTGCTCATATTGTGTGTGTGTGTGTGTGTGTGTGTGTGTGTGTGTGCCAAACTCTTGGAGCCTTAGCAAAAGTATAGCTGCAACTGAGGAATCAACACAGTTTCAAAATGAAGGTTGGTTGATGAATTTCTTTGTATCAATGAGTAAAAAGAAGTTGAAACAATGGAAATACATGCTGGACTTCCACCTGCTCATCAGTGAAACAAATAGTTTCTTTGCTGAACTGCATTATAAATTTTAAAAACTGGAGGAATATTTCCTTGATGTTTTGGGAATTCACAATGTAGCAGCTAGAAACACACACTTTTAATTTGCATTACAAACATTTTTCTCCATCACTTTAAGTCTAGACAATCAACAAAATGGTAAATGAGACCTTGATTTGTACAATTTTCTGGTTTCTGTGCTGGAAGTAGTCACATCATGGCTGACTTCATGCTACCAACATGACATCATTGAGTTGTGAAGAGATGTGCAGTAGCCCTCCTCCATGTAGCATTTCCAACATACACACACCATGAACTTCAAGAGCTAAGAAAACTGTCAACTGTAGAAAAAACAGTTAGGAAGGGATGAAATCTGAGTAGATTTTATCTTCATTGTTTTTCATAGTCACTATTTATTTACTTCATAATGATGATTTAAACATATTAACAACTGATTAATTAAAGTACAATCAGTTCCAGGAACAAATGAACTTCTAAAGCTCCATGGATTAATATGATAGAGGTTTTGTTCTTGCTCAAGTAATGTCCGACTGAGCAGAAATTTTCTGTGTGACCGCTTAGGACTCCAGGCCCTTCCATGGTGTGGCTCCCTTCTGCTCTCCGGTTTTGGGCTTCGCTTGTGGCTTCCCTTGTGGCTCAGCTGGTAAGGAATCTGCCTGCAATGCGGGAGATCGGGGTTGGGAAGATCCCCTGGAGAAGGAAAATACCCATTCCAGTATTCTGGCCTGGATAATTCCATGGACTGTATAGTCCCTAAGAATTCCCTGGTGGCTCAGACTGTAGAGCGTCTGCCCGCAATGCGGGAAACCTGGGTTCGATCCCTGGGTCAGGAAGATCCCCTGGAGAAGGAAATGGCAACCCACTTCAGTACTCTTGCCTGGAAAATTCAATGCACAGGGAGCCTTGTAGGCTACACTCCATGGGGTCACAAAGAGTTGGCACGACTAAGCCACTTCATTTCACTTCAAAAGTGGGAAGCGACTGAGTGACTTTCACTTTCACTTTCCACTTTACTGGGGGATTGGAGAAGAAACTGGGACCAGAATAAACCCTTTTTTTTTCATTCATGTATAGTTAATGTACAATATAACTTTCAGGCAGTAACCACCCAGTTCAGTTCAGTTCAGTCGCTCAGTCGTGTCCGACTCTTTTCGACCCCATGAAGTGCAGCACGCCAGGTCTCCCTGTCCATCACCAACTCCCAGAGTTCACTCAGACTCACGTCCATCGAGTCGGTGAAGCCATCCAGCCATCTCATCCGCTGTCCTCCCCTTCTCCTCCTGCCCCCAATCCCTTCCAGCATCAGAGTCTTTTCCAATGAGTCAACGCTTCGCATGAGGTGGCCAAAGTACTGGAGTTTCAGCTTCAGGATCATTCCTTCCAAAGAAATCCCAGGGCTGATCTCCTTCAGAATGGACTGGTTGGATCTCCTTGCAGTCCAAGGGACTCTCAACAGTCTTGTCCAATACCACAGTTCAAAAGCATCAATTCTTCCGCGC
Source organism: Bison bison bison (assembly GCF_000754665.1). Taxonomy (NCBI): domain Eukaryota; kingdom Metazoa; phylum Chordata; class Mammalia; order Artiodactyla; family Bovidae; genus Bison; species Bison bison. The sequence goes on along the minus strand of NW_011494956.1, from coordinate 15,909,046 downwards.
TCAGCCTTCTTCATAGTCCAACTCTCACATCCATACATGACCACAGGAAAAACCATAGCCTTGACTAGATGGACCTTTGTTAGCAAAGTAACGTCTCTGCTTTTGAATATGCTATCTAGGCTGGTCATAACTTTCCTTCCAAGGAGTAAGTGTCTTTTAACCTGATGG
>NW_011494956.1:15906984-15908204 GCF_000754665.1 Bison bison bison | reverse complement strand
ATTCTTGCCTCCTCTTCTTAATATCTTCTGCTTCTGTTAGGTCCATACCATTTCTGTCTTTTATCGAGCCCATCTTTGCATGAAATGTTCCCTTGGTATCTCTAATTTTCTTGAAGAGATCTCTAGTCTTTCCAATTCTGTTGTTTTCCTGTATTTCTTTGCATTGGTTGCTGAAGAAGGCTTTCTTATCTCTTCTTTCTATTCTTTGGAACTCTGCATTCAGATGCTTATATCTTTCCTTTTCTTCTTTGCTTTCCGCTTCTCTTCTTTTCACAGCTATTTTTAAGGCCTCCCCAGACAGTCATTTTGCTTTTTTGCATTTCTTTTCCATGGGGATGGTCTTGATCCCTTCTCCTGTACAATGTCACAAACCTCATTCCATAGTTCATCAGGCACTCTATCAGATCTAGGCCCTTAAATCTATTTCTCACTTCCACTGTATAATCATAAGGGATTTGATTTAGGTCATACCTGAATGGTCTAGTGGTTTTCCCTACTTTCTTCAATTTAAGTAACCACCCAGATTCCCCTTATTCGTTATTGCCTATATCTCTTTTTAAGATGTCCAAACATTGCCCAAGGCAAAGAACTAAGTTCTCCCTCCACTGTCTTGTATGGTCTCAATTTGGCCCATTGCTTGAACTTACCTTCACGTTATCCAACATTTTTATGGTCTATAAAACAAACAGTAGCTGGTTTTTATATTGGTGTTTCTGCTATTCAGGGCCTCTTATGGATAAAGTAAGAAAGTTGTCTCATTTTAGTGGACAGAGTCATGAGGTTTAGACAGTTCAGCAATAGAAGCGAACTTGAATTAGTCCGAAAGCAGAGATGCTGCCTGCCATGTGCTATAAGTCCACAGAGACACTTCTCAGGACATGAATTCCATTTTATTTGAGAATTTTGTTGTGCAACTTCCTCTTATCACAACTTATTTCCAGTATCACCCATATCATGTCACAGGTAGTTCAGATCTTAATATAACTTGGCACTCTTAAGCTATGGCGACTGTTTATGCATGCTAAGTTGGCTCAGTTCAGTTCAGTTGTTCAATAATGTACAACTCCTTGCGACGCCATGAATCGCAGCACGCCAGGCCTCCCTGTCCATCACCAACTCCCGGAGTTCACTCAGACTCACATCCATCGAGTCGGTGATGCCATCCAGCCATCTCATCCTCTGCCGTCCCCTTCTCCTGCCCCCAATTCCTCCCAGAATCA
>NW_011494956.1:15906449-15906884 GCF_000754665.1 Bison bison bison | reverse complement strand
GCTCTGGTATTCCTATCTCTTGTAAGAATTTTTCCACAGTTTGATTGTGATCCACACAGTCAAAGGCTTTGGCATAGTCAATAAAGCAGAAATAGATGTTTTTCTGGAACTCTCTTGCTTTTCCATGATCCAGTGGATGCTGGCAATTTGATCTCTGGTTCCTCTGCCTTTTCTAAAACCAGCTTGAACATCAGGAAGTTCACGGTTCACATAGTGCTGAAGCTTGGCTTGGAGAATTTTGAGCGTTACTTTACTAATGTGTGAGATGAGTGCAATTGTGCAGTAGTTTGGGCATTCTTTGGCATTCCCTTTCTTTGGGATTGGAATGAAAACTGACCTTTTCCAGTCCTGTGGCCACTGCTGAGTTTTCCAAATTTGCTGGCATATTGAGTGCAGCACTTTCAAAGCATCATCTTTCAGGATTTGAAATAGCTC
>NW_011494956.1:15903330-15906349 GCF_000754665.1 Bison bison bison | reverse complement strand
TTGGCTCAGTTCAGTTCAGTTGTTCAATAATGTACAACTCCTTGCGACGCCATGAATCGCAGCACGCCAGGCCTCCCTGTCCATCACCAACTCCCGGAGTTCACTCAGACTCACATCCATCGAGTCGGTGATGCCATCCAGCCATCTCATCCTCTGCCGTCCCCTTCTCCTGCCCCCAATTCCTCCCAGAATCAGAGTCTTTCCCAATGAGTCAACTCTTCACATGAGGTGGCCAAAGTACTGGAGTTTCAGCTTTAGCATCATTCCTTCCAAAGAACACTCAGGACTGATCTCCTTTAGGATGGACTGCTTGGATCTCCTTGCAGTCCAAGGGACTCTTAAGAGTCTTCTCCAACACCACAGTTCAAAAGCATCAATTCTTCGGTGCTCAGCTTTCTTCACAGTCCAACTCTCACATCCATACATGACGACTGGAAAAACCATAGTCTTGACTAGACAGAACTTTGTTGACAAAGTAATGTCTCTGCTTTTGAATATGCTATCTAGGTTGGTCCTAACTTTCCTTCCAAGGAGTATTGCTGATACTGCTCCTAAGTCACTTCAGTCGTGTCCAACTCTGTGCGACCCCATAGACGGCAGCCCACCAGGCTCCCCGGTCCCTGGGATTCTCCAGGCAAGAAGACTGGAGTGGGTTGCCATTTCCTTCTCCAATGCATGAAAGTGGAAAGTGAAAGTGAAGTCGCTCAGTCGTGTCCTACTCCTAGCGATCCCATGGACTGCAGCCCACCAGGCCCCTCCGTCCATGGGATTTTCCAGGCAAGAGTACTGGAGTGGGGTGCCATCACCTAAGAGTCTTAATTTCATGGCTGCATTGGCTCAGTCGTGTCCAACTCCCTGTGATCCCACGGACTGAAGCCCTCCAGGCTCCTTCGTCCATGGGACTCTCCAGGCAAGAATACCAGAGTAGGCCATCACACTCCTCTCCAGGGGATTCCTCCAACCCAAGGATCAAACCCATGTCTCTTCCATCTCCTGCACTGGCAAGTAGGTTCCCCACATCCAGCGCCATGGAAACTGTTCATACCAGAGTGTAAGTTTAGAAGGAATAATCTATTTTTTAATAATGGCTTTGTTTAACAATTGGTTCTCAGAATTCTTGAAAGTTTTACAATGGCTCTTTTGAGCAGGTGAGAGCAGTGTGCAGCATACCAGCACCTGGCATGCACCCCACTCCCATTACTCAGTCCTTACCTCAGTCTGCTCTGGCTACAACAGGCTTGGGGCCCCTTCCACACCCCAGCTCTCTTTTCCCTCAGGGCTGTGGCACTTGCTGTTTCCCCTGCCTTGCTCACCCTCCTTCATTCCAGTGCTCAAAAGTGGCCATGCATCCCCTGGCCACCCAGCTATGGCAGCCCTTTTGCCTCTGTCTATACCCTTGCATGGCTGTGTTTTCCCCTCAAGGTTTATCATTATTTGGTATTTTGCATATCTTATTTGTTCATTGTGAGACTTCTCCACTTTTCAGGAGAACATAAGCCCAGGAGGAAGGTTATTGTCTCATTTGTCACTGCTACAACCCTGTGGGCTAGAACAACCCCTGGCTCATGATAGAATCTACAAATTTTCTATGATGCAAATGCAGGAATGAGCTTAATGCTATCAAAATGAGAATTGACATTTCAAAAAACCTGTACAGAAAACCTTAGAAATGGACAAGAGAGCAATACCATCAATATATAGAAGCTCTTCTAAATCAATAAGGAAAATGTGACTAGTAAAATCAAAGGATATGGAGAAGCATGACAAAAGATGAGAAACGATCATGTGAAAAATATTCAATATTTCATTGTATCAAAGAAATATAAATTAAAATATAAGCTTCTGGAAGTTTTTCTAGAAAATTTGTATATATTAATATATGTAATTGTATATTAAATATATACAATAATTTAATCTATATTAACATATAAGAAAATTCAACTTTGGCACCATGAACTCTCACACCTCAAAGAGGAGATATAAGTTCATGTACCTTTTTGAAAGACAATTTCGCGTTTTTAAAAAAAAAAACAAAACAGAATTTACATATCAGGAGCCAACATTTCTACTATGAAGTTATACTACTAAGGACATAATTAAGGAATGATGCAGAGTGGGGCTTAAACTACCCCAGTGCTGTTTATAATATTAAAATGTAAAAAGGAGGAAGAGAAGGAGGGAAAACAAGACCAAAATATTCAACAACCAGCAATACCTCTATGAAATAGAATATATAGAGCCAGTAAAAATAGAGTTACCAAGGAATATTTAATAACATGATGAAATACCCAGGGCATGCTGTTAAGTGACAATCACAGGGTACAAAATATTTTATTGAGTGGTATTATACAGGTAAAAAATAAATATAAACATGGAAAAGCAGCTAAAAAGATATACTAAAACATTGACAGCAATTGTCTTTGAATAGAGGGATTCAGGTAATTTTTCTTTTGTTTATTGTTTATACATAATTTCTAATTCCCTACAATAGGAATTTGTAATATTTGTAACTAGAAAACTTACAGACAGGTTTTTAACACTTAAGGAGAGAATGAAAGCGCCTTCTGGAAATTCCTGAGATGCTGTGGACTGTTCAAGATGGCCACATCTACAAAGCCATGCAGGAGACATGTGAGAAGATGGGGAAAGGACTGTGAGTATTGTTTGAGTTCTCTTTCCTGAACTCCAAGTAAGAAATGTAAGGCCATGGAGCAGAGATAACCAGATTGCTTAAACTTGGATATTACTAGCAAAAAGGCTCTCAGTTTGAGTGGCTTAAGCCTTTCCTCCAAAATCACTGCAGATGGTGAGTGCAGCCATGAAATTAAAAGATGCTTACTCCTTGGAAGGAAAGTTATGACCAACCTAGACAGCATATTCAAAAGCAGAGACATTACTTTGCCAACAAAGGTTCGTCTAGTCAAGGCTATGGTTTTTCCTGTGGTCATGTATGGATGTGAGAGTTGGACTGTGAAGAAAGCTGAGCACCGAAGAATTGATGCTTTTGAACTGTGGTGTT
>NW_011494956.1:15898145-15903173 GCF_000754665.1 Bison bison bison | reverse complement strand
AAACTCCAGTACTTTGGCCACCTCATGCGAAGAGTTGACTCATTGGAAAAGACTCTGATGCTGGGAGGGATTGGGGGCAGGAGGAGAAGGGGAGGACAGAGGATGAGATGGCTGGATGGCATCACTGACTCAATGGACATGAGTCTGAGTGAGCTCCAGGAGTTGGTGATGGACAGAGAGGCCTGACATGCTGCGATTCATGGCGTCGCAAAGAGTCAGACACGACTGAGCGACTGATCTGATCTGAAAGTCTTTCTTTAACTTCAAAGGAGATTCAGCAGAGAATTGCCTAGACCTGCCAGCCTAGACATGCCCTGCCCAATAAACACCCACAAAAAGGGAAGATTTTAGAGTGATTATTTGGTGTCAACGCCTGGACGTCACAGAAGGACCCCTCTCACAGTGCTGCACAGTCCAGAATCAGGTGACTGCTGGTTGCCCACTGTGTCGTATCTGCATTGCTGACTGATCCACCCTTGCCTCCCAGCCTGGACAGCTTTAGAGCATCCCTTGATGCTGCCTGGTCCCACTGGTAGGCCCAGCGGGGGAGCCCACGCAGGTTTCATTCAATTTTTAATCAAGATGCTAGTAAGTATACTAATGTTAAAAAAAGGAAGGCAATTTCTTTAAATGTCAGAGAACTTGAAAGAGAAAGTGGAGAGACTGTCAGAATGTGAGGATTGAGCACAGCCACAAGGCAAGGGCAGTGACAATGGCCCAAAGGCATAACTGGACCCTCTGTTGCAATGCTTATCAGGGGGCTGATGGCCACATGGTCCAAGCAGGGCTAAGAGGGGAGGAGTCTGACTGGACTGGGCAGGTCCAGAAAGCAAAGGTAGGCCTTTCCCCAGAGGAAACTCCATCCCCCACAGTGTAGAAGGAGGCCTGGGAGCACATTGCATGGGGGCTCTCTTGTGCATCACAGCAGAGACTCAAGCATATTTACTATGGCCTGGTTCTCTCATGAAATGGTTAATGTAAACCCACAGAGGTTGTCTGAGCTCTGAGAGCACCATAGGTTGGAGGGTAGTAAAAGATGCCCCTGGAATTAAATGAGGAAAAGTATATTTAGAGGAAGTATATTCAAAGAAGGACCCTCAGCAATTTGGAGCATAAGAATCCAGATTCACCTTGAGCTCTGAGTATCTTGTTATGGTGACCAGCAAGGAAATTATCCTAAAACTCTTAGATACACACATCAAATGCCAGTTTGAGTCCTCTAGTATAAGAAGGCACCCATGTTTACCTAGAGACAAAATCTATCTATACAGATTTTCTGCTGAAGTTTGAAGACCTGTCTGGTACCCAGTGTCAAATGGCAAGCACTATACCCCTTGAAAACATCTACTCAGTGCTCTGTGGTATATAATGTATAGCTGATTCACTTTGCTGTACAGCAGGAACTAACACAACATTGTAAAGCAACTATATGCCAATAAAAATTAATTTAAAAATAAAAGATAAATTAAAAAGTATATTTTTTAAAAATGTGAGACAGGAATATAGATAGAATGGGCTCATCATTAATTAATGGGTAATTGCCTCTAAAGCTCATAAATTTAATTCCCCCTTTCCCCAAATTCCCTTTGCAGTGGTCAAAATAAAGAGAAACAAAAACATGAAAAAAAATCTTTATAAGAAAATAGGAAAGATCTTTGAACAAATTAGTAATTTAACCCCCCAGATGGAGGAATCACATACCAGTTTCTGTTGCAAAAACATTAAGGGAGCACAGTCTTCCAAAGGAAGACTCCTTGGAAGTCCAAGTTAGGGGAGATTCCTCAGCCAAATGTCCCATCTCTAATACTTAAACTTATAGAAATAGCTTAAAGCTAAGGTGGAGTGAAGGAGCAATTAGAGGAGGAAACTTTACCCTTGAATCACTGAACAACCCCAGAGAGCATCTTCCCAGAATGTCCATGCAATGCCCGCAGGCCAATAGAGCTGTCCTGGGCCTTGAAGCTGGGCCCTGGTTCCCAGAGAGTGACCTGGTAAGCAGATCTCTCCCACTGGCCAGCACAGTACTGTTTTCATGGCATGATGTGAGACTGAATCACCAGAATTGTGCTAACACACAGATTTGGGGTGACTGTCACTTATGTTGGATCCACATGAGTTCTGGGCTCTGGGCTGGCTTGGACGATAGGTAAGGAACTGTGCAGGTATTCACCCATCAAGGTTCCAACCACATGCTGCCACCAGTCTCTAGCATCAAAGGGTGCTGGAGTGGAGGCAGGCAGGCAGCCTGTGTGCCCACTACCAGAGTGGCCATTCTGCTCCTTCTCCAGCTTCTGCATGAGGTGCCAGGTAGTCCTCTGGGCATGACCAGACCAAGCTCATCCAATGAGATCATTGTTCTAAAATGCCAGATAGCCCTTACAACTCATGTCCTTTTTTGGCTAATACAATCTGTGGCAACATGTTCTTCTGGATCAGTCTTAATCTGTGCTGGATGAGAGACAGCCATTCCTTGGGGAAACAGGACCATTTTTCTTGTTTGGCCTATAGGCCTCTCAACTATCCTTTCTGTTTACAACAGGGGTGCTGTAGACATTGAAAGACATCATGTTCTAAAAACAGGATTACTGTGTTAAGAGTTCAAAGGAAGGTGCTGTTGGAAGGTGTGGAAGATGTGTCATTCTACATTTATGCTACAAAATTTCAAGGTGTAAATTTAACATGACCAGAAAATCAATTATCATTCACATTTGCCTTCACACTCTGACAAAGACTTGCATTGAGGGCAACTAAAACAAAGTACAGTAACAGTGTTCAGAAGTCCTTGGAAACTTGTATTCACAGGCAGCTTTGAATAATGTGGCATCACAGGGAACAATATAACCAGCATTACGTAAGATATTAAGGAACTTCAGAGTCAAGAAAGTCTATATTGTTTCAATGCAAACAGGTTCAGAAAAAACCTGTTTTTGAAAAACATTTTTAAACCATTTTAAATTTAAGTATGTATAATTAACCTATCATGTGTTAGTTTCAACTGTATAGCAAAATAATTCAGATATAGATATAGAGATATATTATGCATATACTTTTTCAGATTCTTTTCCATTATAGGTTATTTTAAGATATTGAATATGGCTCCCTGTACTGTTCAGTAGGTCTTTGTTTATCTGTGTTATATACAGTGCTGGGTATATGTGAATTCCAAACTCTTAATTTATCTCTCCCCTCACCCTATTATCTCCTTTAGTAACCATAAATTTGTCTTCTGACAAATTTGTGTTTGTGAGTCTATTTCTGTTTTGTAAATAAGTTCATTTGTATCATTTTTTAGATTCCATATATAAGTGATGTTATAGGATAATTGTCTTTCTGCCTGACTTACTTCACTTAATATGATAATCTCTGTATATATAATGATATATTCCATTGTATATATGTACCACATCTTCTTTATCCATTCCTCTGTGATGGCCATTTAGGTTGCTTCCATGTCTTGGCTATTGTAAACAGTGCTGCAGTGAACACTGGAGTACATGTATCTTTTCAAATCAGAATTTTTTCCAGATATATTCCTAGGAGTGGGATATCTAGATTATATTGTAACTCTATTTTTAGGTTTTTAAGGAAACGTCATACTGTTCTCCATAGTGGCTGTTTCAACTTACATTTTCACTTAATGGTATAGAAGGGTTCCTTTTTCTCCACACTCTCTCTAGCATTTATTGTTTGTAGACTTTTTGATGATGGCTATTGGTGCTTTCTGTGAGTATGATTTCAGTGTGTTTGCCCTCTGATGCCCTCTTGCAACACTTACCATCTTACTTGGGTTTCTCTTACCTTAGGCGTGGGGTATCTCTTCACGGCTTCTCCAGCAAAGCGCAGCCATTGCTCCTTACCTTGAACAAGGGGTATCTCCTCACCGCCGCCCTTCCTGACCTTCAATGTGGGATAGCTCCTCTAGGCCCTCCTGCACCCGCGCAGCCACTGAAACCATACTCACAGAAAACTAGTCAATCTAATCACAGTAGGACCACAGCCTTGTCTAACTCAATGAAACTAAGCCATGCCCGTGGGGCAACCCAAGATGGGCGGGTCATGGTGGAGATATTTGACAGAATGTGGTCCACTGGAGAAGGGAATGGCAAACCACTTCAGTATTCTTGCCTTGAGAACCCCATGAACAGTATGAAAACACAAAATGATAGGATACTGAAAGGGAAACTCCCCAGGTCAGTAGGTGCCCAATATGCTACTGGAGATCAGTGGAGAAATAACTCCAGAAAGAATGAAGGGATGCAGTCAAAGCAAAAACAATACCCAGCTGTGGATGTGACTGGTGATAGAAGCAAGGTCCGATGCTGTAAAGAGCAATATTGCATAGGAACCTGGAATGTCAGGTCTATGAATCAAGGCAAATTGGAAGTGGTCAAACAAGAGATGGCAAGAGTGAATGTCGACATTCTAGGAATCAGCGAACTGAAATGGACTGGAATGGGTGAATTTAACTCAGATGACCATTATATCTACTACTGCAGGCAGGAATCCCTCAGAAGAAATGGAGTGGCCATCATGGTCAACAAAAGAGTCCAGAATGCAGTACTTGGATGCAATCTCAAAAACGACAGAATGATCTCTGTTCGTTTCCAAGGCAAACCATTCAATATCACAGTAATCCAAGTCTATGCCCCAACCAGTAACGCTAAAGAAGCTGAAGTTGAATGGTTCTATGAAGACCTACAAGATCTTTTAGAACTAACACCTAAAAAAGATATCCTTTTCATTATAGGGGACTGGAATGCAAAAGTAGGAAGTCAAGAAACACCTGGAGTAACAGGCACATTTGGCCTTGGAATAGGGAATGAAGCAGGGCAAAGACTGATAAAATTTTGCCAAGAAAATGCACTGGTCATAACAAACACCCTCTTCCAACAACACAAGAGAAGACTCTATACATGGACATCACCAGATGGTCAACACCGAAATCAGATTGATTATATTCTTTGCAGCCAAAGATGGAGAAGCTCTATACAGTCAGCAAAAACAAGACCAGAGGCTGACTGTGGCTCA
>NW_011494956.1:15897140-15897728 GCF_000754665.1 Bison bison bison | reverse complement strand
GACCTAAATCAAATCCCTTATGATTATACAGTGGAAGTGAGAAATAGATTTAAGGGCCTAGATCTGATAGAGTGCCTGATGAACTATGGAATGAGGTTCGTGACATTGTACAGGAGACAGGGATCAAGACCATTCTCATAGAAAAGAAATGCAAAAAAGCAAAATAGCTGTCTGGGGAGGCCTTACAAATAGCTGTGAAAAGAAGAGAAGTGAAAAGCAAAGGAGAAAAGGAAAGATATAAACATCTGAATGCAGAGTTCCAAAGAATAGCAAGAAGAGATAAGAAAGCCTTCTTCAGTGATCAATGCAAAGAAACAGAGGAAAACAACAGAATGGGAAAGACTAGGGATCTCTTCAAGAAAATTGGACATACCAAAGGAACATTTCATGCAAAGATGAGCTCAATAAAGGACAGAAATGGTATGGACCTAACAGAAGCAGAAGATATTAAGAAGAGGTGGCAAGAATACACAGAAGAACTGTACAAAAAAGATCTTCACGATTCAGATAATCACAATGGTGTGATCACTGACCTAGAGCCAGACATCCTGGAATGTGAAGTCAAGTGGGCCTTAGAAAGCATCACTA
>NW_011494956.1:15896642-15897032 GCF_000754665.1 Bison bison bison | reverse complement strand
GCTTTATTGACTATGCCAAAGCCTTTGACTGTGTGGATCACAATCAACTGTGGAAAATTCTTCAAGAGATGGGAATACCAGAGCACCTGATCTGCCTCTTGAGAGATTTGTATGCAGGTCAGGAAGCAACAGTTAGAACTGGACATGGAACAAGAGACTGGTTCCAAATAGGAAAAGGAGTATGTCAAGGCTGTATATTGTCATCCTGTTTATTTAACTTTTATGCAGAGTACATCATGAGAAACGCTGGACTGGAAGAAACACAAGCTGGAATCAAGATTTCCAGGAGAAATATCAATAACCTCAGCTATGCAGATGACACCACCCTCATGGCAGAAAGTGAAGAGGAACTCCTCTTCCTCTTGATGAAAGTGAAAGTGGAGAGTGAAA
>NW_011494956.1:15893780-15896079 GCF_000754665.1 Bison bison bison | reverse complement strand
TGAGTCTGAGTGAACTCTGGGAGTTGGTGATGGACAGGGAGGCCTGGTATGCTGCGATTCATGGGGTCGAAAAGAGTCGGACACGACTGAGCGACTGATCTGATCTGATCTGATATGAATGATGCTTTTGAACTGTGCTGCTGGAGAAGACTCTAGAGTCCCTTGGACTGCAAGGAGATCCAACCAGTCCATCCTAAAGGAAATCAGTCCTAAATATTCATTAGAAGGAATGATGCTAAAGCTGAAGCTCCATGCTTTGGCCACCTGATGTGAAGAACTGACTCATTGGAAAAGACCCTGATGTTGGGAAAGACTGAAGGCAGGAGAAGGCGATCACAGAGGATAAGATGGTTGGATGGCATCACTGACTCGATAGACGTGAGTTTGAATAAGTTCCAGGAAGGAGTTGGTGATGGACAGGGAAGCCTGGTGTGCTACCGTCCATTGGGTCACAAATAGTCGGACATGACTGAGCAACTGAATTGAACTGATTCTGACCAATGTCACATCTGATACCTCATTGTTTTTTGATTTGCATTTTTCTAATAATTAGTGATACTGAGCATCTTTTCAAGTACCTGTTGGCCATCTGTATGTCCTCTTTGGAGAAATATCTATTAAGTCCTCTGCCTATTTTTTGACTGGGTTGTTTGGGGTTTTGATATTAAGCTGTTTGTATGTTTTGGAAATTAATTCCTTGTCAGTAGCATTGTTTGCAAATATTTTCTTCCAGTCTGCAGGTTGTCTTTTCATTTTGTTTATGGCATGGCTTTACACATAATTACTAGGTTTTTCTCAGGGTAAAGGCATAAGAAATTACTCAGGGATTGTATACTTGACAATAAGTAGAGCATTATTAAAAAAAAAAGAACAAGACAATTCCTGGAACTAAATAGGAAGAAATGGTGCCTGGGTGCTAGAGAGAGCCTTCATATGCACTGATGGACAATAAACAAACATGTAAGTATCTCTTCTTTAGCCACTGTTCTGAATCTTCACTGACAATTCAGTGTACCTTAAATGGGCCCATGGATTTATAATATAAATTTTAACCAATTCTTACATAAACAGTTTTTGCCCAGGACCCTGCACAGCTTAAAGATAGCTTGGAAGTTGTAGGTCTGAGATGGAGGTTTGTATGCCAGTGGTTTACTGAAAAGTGCCTCTTGAGAATGACACTCAATAGTGAGTAAATAAATCCAGTAAACTTTAGAAAAGATGCCTAAACAAATATAATGTAATTATAATATTCAATACAAATTTAAAAATAATTCTAAAGAGAGAGTTCATAATATATAAAATATCACAAAAATGCTTCATCTAAAAGGCCAGATTATTCCATGAAAATTTAGTGTATGGTGGTCACTAATAGAAGTAGTCATAAATATAAAACATTTCTTGCTTTATATAGGAAGAGCGTAAATATATTCAGAAAAGACATGGGTTTTAATTAAATATCAGTAGAATAAAAGTAATTGTGAAACAAGACACATTACCAAAAAAGTCAAGGCAGGTCACAGAAATACTGCAGAAGGCAGCCAAAGAAAAATAAGGAAGCATAAAAATGACAGTTTAATTAATAACAGAAGTAGAACAAGATATTTTAGATATACATTGAATATATAAAATTTAAGCTCATCTATTTTTTAAAACATTTACTGAAGTATCAGGAGAAGGCAATGGCACCCCACTCCAGCACTCTTGCCTGGAAAATCCCATGGACGGAGTAGCCTGGTGGGCTGCAGTCCATGGGGTCGCTAAGAGTCTGACACGACTGAGTGACTTCACTTCACTTTTCACTTTCATGCGTTGGAGAAAGAAATGGCAACCCACTCCAGTGTTCTTGCCTGGAGAATCCCAGGGACGGGGGAGCCTAGTGGGCTGCCATCTATGGGATCACACAGAGTCAGACACGACTGAAGTGACTTAGCAGCAGCAGCAGCACTGAAGTATAGTTGATTTACAATGTTGTATCAATTAAGCTCATCTATTAAGTTCAGATCAGTTCAGTTCAGTCATTCAGTTATGTCCGACTCTTTGCAACCCCATGGACTGTAGCATGCCAGGTCTCCCTGTCTATCACCAACTCCTGGAGTTTACTTAAACTCGTGTCTATTGAGTCAGTGATGCCATCCAACCATCTCATCCTCTGTCGTCCCTTCTCCTCCCGCCTTCAATCTTTCCCAGCATCAGGGGCTTTTCAAATGAGTCAGTTCTTCACATCAGGTCACCAAAGTATTGGAGTTTCAGTTTCAACATCAGTCCTTCCAGTGAATATTCAGGACTGATTTCCTTTAGG
>NW_011494956.1:15886403-15893457 GCF_000754665.1 Bison bison bison | reverse complement strand
CTGTTTCCACTGTTTCCCCATCTATTTCCCATGAAGTGATGGGACTGGATGCCATGACCTTCGTTTTCTGAATGTTGAGATTTAAACCAACTTTTTCACTCTCCACTTTCACTTTCATCAAGAGGCCCTTTAGTTCTTCTTCACTTCAAGCTCATCTATTAAGGCATCTCAAATTTGATTGATAAACAAAATGCAAATGACTACTATTTAATGAGACATACCTGGAACAAAATAACATAGGAAATATAAAATAAAAGGATGATTGGACTTATGTTTCTGACAATATTTAACACTAGGTAGCAGACAAAATATATCAAATGTAGGCTACTAGATTATTTTAGAAAAAAACTTTAAAAAGAATTTTGTGCAACATGTATTTATAATCAAAACACACAATGCATAAGAAGAATGTTTCCATGAGCAAAATCTTCAGGGAAGAGAAAACCTGCATAACAATATCTGCAAGGGGAGGAGATATAAAAATTATCAGAGATGGAATAGAAAGTATATTTTTTCAATATTTAAAGGTACAATTGAATGAAAAAAGATTATCAAAACATTGAGCTTGAAACTGTATCAAGTAGAACTTCTAATAATAAAAAATATTAAGTGCAAATAGATAAAGTTAAAAGCTACATAGAGGCTATGTTCAAACTTAGACATAGCTGAGATACATTGTGAACTACATTGTGCACAAAAATTTGTTTCCCAAATTTTACATCAAGATAGCAGAAATATGCAAAAAATTGAGGGGATGTAAAATATGAAGTGATATGTTCCAATATATATCTAATTACAGTTTATAATAGAACTTATAAAGATAATAAAGGAGAAGCATTATTCAAAGAATGGCTGAGGCTTCCCTCAAATTGTTGAAAGTCACCATCCTTGGACTCAGGATTCAGGAAGTCCAACAATTCCCAACAGGATGACCCAAAAAACATCTAGAAAATTTTAGCATAATTTCAAGAAAAAAGACAAGGATATTAATATTAACCAGACAAAACAGATAGATTACATGCAAGCAAAAAAGTTGTAAGAGTGTGAACCAATATTTTCAAAGTGCAGGGAGGAAACAGTACTAACTGTGGACCATCATACTCAGTAGAACTACCTTTCAAATACAAAGGTGAAATTAAGGCGTTTTGAGACAAATACCAATGAGAAAAGGTTAACTATTGATACGAACAAGAGAGAAGAATGAACTTCAAGAAAAATGTAAATGATCACAGAAGGTGTGAGATGCCAGAAAGACAAGTAAACAAGAAATGGTAGGGATTTGCCTGGTGGTGCAGTGGCTACGACTCCATACTCCCAATGCAGGGGGCCTGAGTTCGATCCCTGGTTGGAGAATTAGATCCCACAGGCTGCAGCTAAGAGTTGGCATGCCACAACTAGAGATCCTGGGTGCCACAGTGAAGACCCCATGTGCTACACCTAAGACTCAGCACACTCATATAAATAAATATAAATAAAATTTTTAAAAGATATGGCAAACAAGCTAAATATAATCAAATACCATATTTTTAGAAACATCCAGGATGCAGAATTTTAAAAAACTAAAATAATGAGCAATAGATATAATAGGGGTTATCCTCAAGTTTAAGTATTCACATCTTCATACTGTTCAAGATACAGACAAGGATATGATTAATGATTTTGTTAACTTAAATATACATGTTGAAAATGTCTAAAGTTACTACTGAAAGAATAGAATTAGAATGTAAAACATCAAATTAGTGAAAGAAAAAAAAAAAAAAAAAAACCAAAACATGACATAGCTTTGGGGAACAAATAAATCTAAAAGAAAAACAACAGGGAGAAACAGAAAACTTGTACAACTAGCCCAAAATAAGATTGTAAAAAATATTCATACACACACACAATCATAATTAATAATATGAATACATTTTCCAATTAAATAAAAAAATTGTCAGACTGGACTTACAAAATTACTAACCACATTTAAAAAACAAAAGACACAGATAAGATACAAGAACAATGGAAAGGTTGAAAATAAAGCATTGAAAAATATAGATCAGGAAATTCAAACTGAAAGAACATTATTGTACATATATTTTTTAATTTTATTTTATTTTTAAACTTTACAATATTGTATTAGTTTTGCCAAATATCGAAATGAATCTGCCACAGGTATACATGTGTTCCCCATCCTGAACCCTCCTCCCTCCTCCCTCCCCATACCATCCCTCTGGGTCGTCCCAGTGCACCAGCCCCAAGCATCCAGTATCATGCATTGAACCTGGACTGGCGACTCATTTCATATCGTACATATATTAATATTAGACAAAATTGTTTTAAAGAAGCATTTTAAGATATGAGGGACAATGCATATTTATAGGTTCTTTTTTAACAGCTTTATTGAAATATGATTCACATACACAATTCACCATTTAAGGTGTACAATTTAATGACTTTCAGTTTATTTGCAGAAAAGTGAATATTGTCACAATTTTAGAATAGTTTGTCACCTGAGAAGAAAACCCCATACCTTTTAACTTAACTTTTTACCCCCTTACTCAAATCTAAGCAACCAAAATCTACTTTCTATTTTATTATATTTCCTTATTCTAAATTTTAAATACTATGTGGACTTTCACATAATATATGGACTTTTACAATCAGTTTCTTTTGCTTACTGTTTTTTCAAGGTTCATCCAAGCTGTGGCATGTATTGGTACTTCATTCCTTTTTATGGATGAATTATATTCCATCATATAAATACATGACATTTAACTTTCACATTTATACATTGATGGGCATATACATTTTCCCATCTTTTGACTATGAATAATGCTGCTATAAACATTAGTGTACATGTTTTTTATGTAAACATATGCCTTCATATCTCTTGGACATATAGCTAGGAGTGTTTAAACATTTGAGAAACTGCCAAACTGTTTTTCAGAGTGGCTGAATCATTTCACATTCTTACCCACAGTTTGTGGGGGTTTCAATTTCTCCCCATCTCTGTCACAATTTATTAATATCTGAATTTTTTTATTCTAGCCATCCTAAGGGTGGGAAGCTGTATCTTACTGTGGTTGTGGTTTATATTTCCTGGTGACTAATGATGTCAAGAACTTTTGTCTGATTTGGATATCAGGGTAATATTGGTTTCATAAAATTAGTGGGGAAGTGTTCCCTCCTCTTCTGTTTTTTGGAAGAGTTTGTGAAGAATTGGTAGTAATTTTAAATGTTTGGCACAATTGAGTGGTGAAGCCATCTGGGAAGCCATTATATCAGTACATTGACAAAAGTTTCACTTCATAAGGAAGATAAAACAATTTAACTGCATACTAATAGATATATAAAGCAAAATAGGGCAGAATCATGGGATAAATTAACAAAGACACTAAAATTATGGGACATTTAATAGTAAGTCTCTCAGTGACTGTTGGATCACTATCAAGAAAATATCACATGCTAGACTTTGGGGATGCTGCCAATGCAGTACTGACAGGAAGAGGTCTTAAATACAGATATTAGAAAAGAAGATATAATGAAAATAAATGAGCTAAATATCCATTTAAGATATCAGAAAAAGAACAGCAGGATAAACTGGAAAAAGTCAAAAAGAAGGAAATAACAAACGTGAGTAGAAATGCATACAATGGAAAAAAAAGATGCATTAGATACTTTCAGCAAACTCAATGAAAAGACAAATACAACTGACAAACCTCTGGTAAGATTAGGTATGTATATATGCACACACAACTTTTTCAGAAAATGGTTTTTCATAACTCATTTTTTATGAGACTAGTAAAAGCTTAACATCAAATCCAGACTAGGACAGTCCAAGAAAGTAAATCTTTATCAATCTTTACCAATATCACTCACAAAGATAGATGCAAAAATACTAAACAAAGTATTAATAACACTATTATAGAACTGTATTGAAAAGATAATGACATTATGATCAGTTTGATTTTACTCCAGAAATGCACATTTGATAAGAAAATAAAGGAAAGAATGGCCACAAGGTCATCTCAACACAAGATAAAACATTTGATGAAATTCAGCAAGCTTCAACAACCAAAACAAGGGGTGGGAGGGAATTGTTACAAATATGGAATATAAGGAATATATTTAGCCTGAAAAAGGTATACATTCACTGTACAGTGTTAACATCATACTCATCAATCAGCCTTATATATCATTGCTGGTCCCAGACGGAGGATTCCTCATAGGAGTTCTAGAATTCATTGATCTTGCTGAGAAAACCATCTCAGCTGAGTAGAGCACTGTGGGACAAAGCCTTCAAATACAACTTTAGCTTCACTGTTGCCTGGGAAACTATGGCTCTGACCAGATCCTGGTGACCTTCCAAAATATCACTGACTAGTGCCAGGCCCTGTTGATGGTGGGCTTTGTCTACAATGGGCATTTCCTCAGGAAGACACACTGTGTCTTACATCTGAATTCCCTGAAGTCAATAGCTATGGAGCAGACTGATCCTCAGCGTCTCTTCAGACATATACTGTACATTCTTATCAGCAGTGGTCATATTCAGCTTTCTGGGAAATAGCTCTGTACTATATTCATGGACTTAGATTACCTGGATCATGAGGCCCACCTCCATAACCACCAAGGAAGTATCTTGTGCCATTGTCATGAATGGCATCTTGCTCGCAGATGGGACAGGAATTTTGGATTAAGAGTTAAGTATGAATATTGCTCTGATAAGAATAAGAAAATAACCTTGGCTGTGTCTATAATCACAGTAAATTTTCTGTTGGCGATGAGAGAATATAAATATTTGCTGTCAAGGCAAAAAAGGTGATACTTGACCCACTTCACAAGAGTCATGAGTTTGCAGTGGAGGCTACTTAGAAGGGAAAATGAGTCTATTCCTTGTCAGCAAAGGATGTGTCAGTAGGTCCCTCTGGCTCTACGTAGATATTCATCAGTAGGTATGCATCAGTTGATCTTGCCTGTAGCAATTACTAATGTAGCGATAAGTATTTTTTCTACTTCTCTCATGCTAATTTTAATTTATCTATTAAAACAATTTTATTTTCAAAAATAAAAAGAAAGTGACTTGAGTTTTATTTTTGGCAATAGTCTAAACTAGATAGCCTGAATACAGATTCTGGTTAAACTATTACAAACATTTTATTATATGCATAGCCACAGTCCTAAGAAAGGAAATTTCCACATGTCAAAAACAAAGGGAAAACTAACATCAAAAGAGGTAAGGACCTTAGCAAATTCTGTAGCAGCCCTAGGGGTGGTTTTTGGTTTCTATAACTAAGGGATTTAGGTTTTAATGAACTCATAGGGAAATGAAATTAGGTCTTGATCCTCCTTATGATAGGAACAGAACTGAGACTTCTGTATTAAAAAACCAGGTTCCTAGAAAGGCTCCACATTCTCCAAAAAAGTAGACTAGGAATGATAACCCAAGAGCACATGGTAAAGAGAAAGTTTTCTTGCCTGGTCTGTCCTCTCAATGGGAAAAAAATTAAAAAGCACTATCTATGGGCCTGTGCCTACTCAGCATTACACATAAAATTTAAGTTTTCCCCAGGACATTTTCACATCACAAATATACATAAAACAATGGTCTCAACTTGGTGATACCCTTAGAGCATCTGCCAGAGGTAAAAGAAAAATCTATTTGGAGAGACAAAACTTCAGGTTGTAAAGGTTTCCTACAAATTAACATGTACTTACAATGGAAAACTTAAAAATTATAATTTAAAAAATTGTAAAACATGTGAGGAAACTATTCAGCTTCATGAGATTAGTAGATATGATGAACAGTAGGGTTAGATGTCAAAATCATCAGATAATACAAATATGGTATGGAAATGATGTACTGAGTATGATTTAGATGATTAAAAACATGACAAATATTGGAAACTAATCAGGAAAAATAAAGCACTAACTAAAAAGAGCCACATAGCACTTACCAACGGCCCTAAAATATATGAAGCAAAAACTGACAGAATTGAAGGTACAAATAGGCAATTCAATAATAATAGTTGGAGATTTCAATGCCATACTTTCACTAATAGATAGAACAAGTAGGTAGAAGATCAAGAAGGAAGTAGAAATTTTGAACAATACTATAAATCAACTATATTAACAGATATCTGTAGAATATTTCACCAACTAACAGTAGAACAAACATTCTTCTCAAGTACACGGGGACATTCTCCAGATTAGACCACATGAAGCCATAAAACAAGTCTCAAATGAATTTAAAAGGAATAAAATAATTAAAAAGATTTCCTCCAATGAAATAGAATTAAATTAAAAAATAACTATATAAGGAAATTTGTGAAATCACAATTATGTGTAAATTAAACAATATCCACCTAAATCACAAATGGGTCAAAAAATCAATTGCAAGGGAAATTAGAAAATATCTTGATAGGGATTTCCCTGATGGTCCAATGGTTAAGATTTCATCTTCCAATGCAGAAGGTATGGGTTCAGTCTCTGATCAGGGAGCTAAGATCCCACATGCCTCACAGCTAAAAAACAAGTTATAAAGCAGAAGCAATATTTTATCGAATTCAATAAAGACTTTAAAAAGGTCCACATTAAAAATTATTTTTAAAAGAAAATACCTTGATATGTGTGAGAACAACAAAAAAGAACATCCCGAAATTTAGGAGATACAGCTAAAGCAGTGCACAGAATGAAATTTATAGCTGTAAATACCTATATTAAAAAGGTAGAAAGACATCAAGTCAATATCTAACTTTCTACCTTTAGAATCCATAAAAAGAGGAGTAAACTAAACCCAAAGCCAACAAAAGAAAGAAATTACAACACAAGAGAAGACACTACACATGGACATCACCAGATGGTCAACACTGAAATCAGATTGATTATATTCTTTGCAGCCAAAGATGGAGAAGCTCTATACAGTCAGCAAAAACAAGACCAGAGGCTGACTGTGGCTCAGATCCTGAACTCCTTATTGACAAATTCAGACTTAAATTGAAGAAAGTGGGGAAAACCACTAGACCATTCAGGTATGACCTAAATCAAATTCTTTATGATTATACAGTGGAAGTGA
>NW_011494956.1:15885243-15886303 GCF_000754665.1 Bison bison bison | reverse complement strand
AAGCAAAGGAGAAAAGGAAAGATATAAACATCTGAATGCAGAGTTCCAAAGAATAGCAAGAAGAGATAAGAAAGCCTTCCTCAGCGATCAATGCAAAGAAATAGAGGAAAACAATAGAATGGGAAAGACTAGAGACCTCTTCAAGAAAATTAGAGCTACCAAGGGAACCTTTCATGCAAAGATGGGCTCAGTAAAGGACAGAAATGGTATGGACCTAACAGAAGCAGAAGATATTAAGAAGAGATGGCAAGAGTACACAGAAGAACTGTACAAAAAAGATCTTCATGACCAAGATAATCACGATGGTGTGATTACTGACCTAGAGCCAGACATCCTGGAATGTGAAGTCAAGTGGGCCTTAGAAAGCATCACTATGAACAAAGCTAGTGGAGGTGATGGAATTCCAGTTGAGCTATTTCAAATCCTGAAAGATTTGAGCTATTTCAAATCCTGTGAAAGTGCTGCACTCAATATGCCAGCTAATTTGGAAAACTCAGCAGTGGCCACAGGACTGGAAAAGGTCAGTTTTCATTCCAATCCCAAAGAAAGCCAATGCCAAAGAATGCTCAAACTACCGCACAATTGCACTCATCTCACACACTAGTAAAGTCATGCTCAAAATTCTCCAAGCCAGGCTTCAGCAATACGCGAACTGTGAACTTCCAGATGTTCAAGCTGGTTTTAGAAAAGGCAGGGGAACCAGAGATCAAATTGCCAACATCCTCTGGATCCTGGAAAAAGCAAAAGAGTTCCAGAAAAACATCTATTTCTGCTTTATTGACTATGCCAAAGCCTTTATGTGGGTCACAATAAATTGTGGAGAATTCTGAAAGAAATGGGAATACCAGAGCACCTGACCTGCCTCTTGAGAAACCTATATGCAGGTCAGGAAGCAACAGTTAGAACTGGACATGGAACAACAGACTGGTTCCAAATAGGAAAAGGAGTCAAGGCTGTATATTGTCACCCTGCTTATTTAACTTTTATGCAGAGTACATCATGAGAAACGCTGGACTGGAAGAAACACAAGCTGGAATCAAGATTGCTGGGAGAAATATCA
>NW_011494956.1:15884373-15884549 GCF_000754665.1 Bison bison bison | reverse complement strand
ATGCAGATGACACCACCCTTATGGCAGAAAGTGAAGAGGAACTAAAAAACCTCTTAATGAAAGTGAAAGTGGAGAGTTAAAAAGTTGGCTTAAACCTCAACATTCAGAAAATGAAGATCATGGCATCTGGTCCCATCACTTCATGGGAAATAGATGGGGAAACAGTGTCAGACTTT
>NW_011494956.1:15880022-15884273 GCF_000754665.1 Bison bison bison | reverse complement strand
GAAAGGAAAGTTAAGACCAACCTAGATAGCATATTCAAAAGCAGAGACATTACTTTGCCAACAAAGGTCCATCTAGTCAAGGCTATGGTTTTTCCTGTGGTCATGTATGGATGTGAGAGTTGGACTATAAAGAAAGCTGAGCACCAAAGAATTGATGCTTTTGAACTGTGGTGTTGGAGAAGACTCTTGAGAGTCCCTTGGACTGCAAGGAGATCCAACCAGTCCACCCTAATGGAGGTCAGTCCTGGGTGTTCTTTGAAAGGAATGATGCTAAAGCTGAAACTCCAGTACTTTGGCTACCTCATGCGAAGAGTTGACTCATTGGAAAAGACCCTGATGCTGGGAGGGATTGGGGGCAGGAGAAGGGGACGACAGAGGATGAGATGGCTAGATGCCATCACTGACTTGATGGACATGAGTTTGAGTGAACTCCGGGAGTTGGTGATGGACAGGGAAGCCTGGCGTGCTGCAATTCTTGGGGTTGCAAAGAGTCAGACACGCCTAAGCAACTGAACTGAACTGAAGTGAACTGAAGAAGAAATTAATTAAGTAGAAAATACAAAGAGAAAAACAATAAAACCAAAAGCTGATTCTTTGAAACAATCCACAATATTTGCAATTTTACTAGACTTACTAAGAAACTATAGAGAAGACACAGTTACTAAAATCAAGAATTAAACAGAGAAACACAGCAGACTGTGAGGGAATTTTTTGAATAATGATATGCCAACAAATTTGATAACTTAAATGAAATGGAAAAATAATTAGGAAGATCAAAATTGACTCAACAACAACAAAAAAGAAACTGACTAGACCTATAAAAAGTAAGGAGGTTGAATTAATAATTTAAAAGCTAGGCATAAAATAAGCCCAGTCTCAGATAGCTTCCGTGATGAATTAACCAAATTTTTAAGGCATAATGTGTACCAATCTTTCACAAATTAATCCAAAAAATGGACACGTTGGACACACATTCCAACTTATTCTTCTAGACTAATACCATCCTGGTACTAAACAAGACAAAAGATATCACAAAAGAAATCTATAGACCAATATCCTTTATAGATATAAATGCAAAAATCCTCAACAAAACACTAGCAAAATTGAATCCAACAGTATATACAAAAGATTACCCATCATAATCAAAAGGGAATTACCCCAGGACTGCAAGGTCTTTTCAACTCATGAAAATCAACCAGTGTAATACATCATATTAATAAAATGAAGAAAAAAACACATGGCCAATAAGCACTTGAAAAGATGCTCCACATCACTAGTCATCAGTGAAATGGAAATCAAAACCACAATGAGATACCACTTCACACCTACTAGGACAGCTAGAATCAAAAGTCAAATATAAGTGTTGTCAGGGATGTGAGCAAATAGAAACCCTCATATACTATTGGTAGGAATGCAAAACGGTGCTGTAGTTTGGAAAACAGTTTGACTGTTTTTCAAATTGCTCAACAGACTTCCCATATCTCTCAGAAATTTAACTCCTAGATATATGCCCAAGACAAAAGAAACTGTGTTTGCATAAAAACTTGTATACTAATTTTAGCAGCATTTTTCATAATGGCCATATGTAAAATAACTCATGCATCCATCAACTGATAAATGAATAAATGAAATGTGATATATCTATAAAAGGGAATAATTACTTGACAATAAGAAAAAATGTTTGGAGAAGGAAACGGCAACCCACTCCAGTATTCTTGCCTGGAGAATACCATGGAAAGAGGATCCTGGCAGGCTACAGTCCATGGAGTCGCAAAGAGTCGGACACGACTGAAGTGACTTAACACACACACAAGAAAAAAGTTGATGTATGCATTAATATGGACATAACTGGGAAATTTACGCTGTGGGGTGGTCCTCAGATGGCGGCGGAATAGGACTTTCTCCCCCACAAATTCATCACAAGATCATTTGAACGCTGAGAAAATTCCACAAAAAAAGTATGAACACTGGCGGAGGACACCAGGCGCCCAGAAAGGAAGCCTATTCTCTTTAAAAGGAGGTAGGACAAAAGGAAGTCATGAAGAAGGAGAAGTTTCCAAACACCAGGAAACCCTCTCAACTGGCGGGTCTGTGGGGAGTTTTGAAATCTCAGAGGGCAACATAACTGAGAGGAAAAACAAAACAAAACAACCCACAGATCACTCTCCTAACTGCAACTCCCAGTGGAGAAGTAGCCTAGACAGCTCACATGGGCCAGCAGCCAGCAAGGGCTGAACAGGGAAGCGGGGGGTTACATGCTTAGGGTAAGGACCAAGCCTGAATGCCCTGAGGGCAATTTGAGGGAGCTAATGTGAGATAGCAACCCAAACTATGGGATAGCCAGAGAGAGACAAAAAAAGGGAGAGAGATAGAACTTTCCTATAAAAAGCCCTAACCTTCCACTTTGGGACTGCGCTGATGTTAAAAAAAATTCCCTCCTCCATAGTCTTACTTCTGCTCTAATCTCTCCTTCCATAGTCTTTTGGGGCTTCCTTGGTGGCTCAGATGGTAAAGTGTCTGCCTGCAATGTGGGAGACCTGGGTTCCCTTGGGTCGGGAAGACCCCCTGGAGAAGGATATGACAACTCATTCCCGTACTCTTGCCTGGAAAATTCCATGGACAGAGGAACCTAATAGGCTACAGTCCATGGGGTCGCAAAGAGTCAGACATGACTGAGCAACTTCACTTTCACAAGGCACAGCCGGCCTGCTTACAGAACAAAGGACTGAGCTAATACCAGAGGAGACCAGGCCCACTGCAGACCGGCCCCTTCCCGTGCTGGAGGCAGAGAGGCAGGCGGGGACAGCCAGAGCTGGAAGGCAAGAGGCAATCTCAGCCCCAGAGACAGCATCCTCTACCAAACTCTAAGCAGGCTCCCAGTTGCTAAGCAAGTCTTCCCAGGATCCTTGAGAGCTGACATCTGCCAGGAGGGTCACAGTCAGAGATCAGCTCCCCAGAGGAGACACATGCCACACCTGAGACAGCACTCCTGCTGTGCACCCAGGAAACCGAGTGACTGGGACCAGGGAGGTGATAAGATGCACCACACACCTGGGATAGTGTGCTTGTCAAGCACCTGGTCGCCTGAGCTGCTCGGACCTGGGGAGGGCACAAAATGCAGGCCCAACCGAGTCTGTGCCTTTGTGGAGTACCCAAGAACCTGAACCCGAGCAGCTTTGACCTGGGAAGTGCATGCAACCCAGGGCTGGCTTTAGACAGTTCCCCTGCAGAGCAACCTGGAGTTGGAGCAATGTAGGCTTGGAAAGCACAAATGCTGTGAGTGGGGCCAAACCCTGTGTGGCCCAGACACTGTGAGAACTCCCCACACATGCCAGTGATATTTGTTTGCAGTGTTCCTCCCTCTCCACAGCACAACTGAACAAGTGAGCCTAAATAAATGACCACCTTCGCCCCCTTATGTCAGAGTGGAAATCAGATACTGAAGAGACTTGCAAACAGAGGAAGCCAAAATAAACAAAGAAGAGGGAACTTCTTTGGAAGTGACAGGTGGAACAGATTAAAACCCTGTAGTTAGCATTGACTCGGAGAAGGCAATGGCACCCCACTCCAGTACTCTTGCCTGGAAAATCCCATGGACAGAGGAGCCTGGTACGCTGCATGCAGTCCATGGGGTCTCTAAGAGTCGGGCACGACTGAGCGACTTCACTTTCACTTTTCACTTTTCACTTTCATACATTGGAGAAAGAAATGGCAACCCACTCCAGTATTCTGGCCTGGAGAATCCCAGGGGCAGAGGAGCCTAGTGGGCTGCCATCTACGGAGTCGCACAGAGTCGAACACGACTGAAGTGATTTAGGAGCAGCAGCAGTTAGCATTGACTACATTGAAAGGGGCCTATAGACCTTGAGAAGTATAAGCTGAAACAAGGAACTATCTGAAACTGAACTGAGCCCATAACTGCCCTCAATAGCTCCAGAGACATTCCTAATTTTTTTGCAGCCAAAGATGGAGAAGCTCTATACAGTCAGCAAAAACAAGACCAGGAGCTGACTGTGGCTGAGACCATGAACACCTTTTTGCCAAATTCAGATTTAAATTGAAGAAAGTAGGGAAAACCACTAGACCATTCAGGTATGACCTAAATCAAATCCCTTATGATTATACAGTGGAAGTGAGAAATAGATTTAAGGGCCTAGATCTGATACATAGAGTGCCTGATGAACTATGGAATGAGGTTCGTGACATTGTACAGGAGACAGGGATCAAGACCATTCCCACGGAAAAGAAATG
>NW_011494956.1:15873885-15879256 GCF_000754665.1 Bison bison bison | reverse complement strand
CCAAAGAATGCTCAAACTACCGCACAATTGCACTCATCTCACACGCTAGTAAAGTCCTGCTCAAAATTCTCCAAGCCAGGCTTCAGCAATATGTGAACCATGAACTTCCAGATGTTCAAGCTGGTTTTAGAAAAGGCAGAGGAACCAGAGATCAAATTGCCAACATCCTCTGGATCCTGGAAAAAGCAAGAGTTCCAGAAAAAACATCTATTTCTGCTTTATTGACTATGCCAAAGCCTTTGACTGTGTGGATCACAATAAACTGTGGAAAATTCTTCAAGAGATGGGAATACCAGACCAATTGATCTGTCTCTTGAGAAATTTGTATGCAGGTCAGGAAGCAACAGTTAGAACTGGACATGGAACAACAGACTGGTTCCAAATAGGAAAAGGAGTACGTCAAGGCTGTATATTGTCACCCTGTTTATTTAACTTATATGCAGAGTACATCATGAGAAACACTAGACTGGAAGAAGCACAAGCTGGAATCAAGATTTCCAGGAGAAATATCAATAACCTCAGATATGCAGATGACACCACCCTTATGGCAGAAAGTGAAGAAGAATTCAAAAGCCTCTTGATGAAAGTGAAAGTGGAGAGTGAAAAAGTTGGCTTAAAGCTCAACATTCAGAAAACGAAGACCATAGCATCTGGTCCCATCACTTCATGGGAAATAGATGGGGAAACAGTGGAAACAGTGTCAGACTTAATTTTCCTGGGCTCCAAAATCACTGCAGATGGTGACTGCAGCCATGAAATTAGAAGACGCTTACTCCTTGGAAGGGAAGTTAAGACCAACCTAGATAGCATATTCAAAAGCAGAGACATTACTTTGCCAACAAAGGTTCGTCTAGTCAAGGCTATGGTTTTTCCTGTGGTCATGTATGGATGAGAGAGTTGGACTGTGAAGAAGGCTGAGCACCGAAGAATTGATGCTTTTGAACTGTGGTGTTGGAGAAGACTCTTGAGAGTCCCTTGGACTGCAAGGAGATCCACCCAGTCCATTCTGAAGGAGATCAGCCCTGGGACTTCTTTGGAAGGAATAATGCTAAAGCTGAACTCCAGTACTTTGGCCACCTCATGCGAAGAGTTGACTCATTGGAAAAGACTCTGATGCTGGGAGGGATTGGGGGAAAGAGGAGAAGGGGACGACAGAGGTTGAGATGGCTGGATGGCATCACTGACTCGATGGATGTGAGTTTGAGTGAACTCTGGGAGTTGGTGATGGACAGGGAGGCCTGACATGCTGCGATTCATGGGGTCGCAAAGAGTCAGACACGACTGAGCGACTGATCTGATCTGATTATAATTTTTTTAAGTTATTTATTACTCCTTTAATATTCATTTTTGAAACCTATTACCTTGCAAAAAAAAAGACCCTATTTTGAAAGCAAATTTCATTATATATATTTTATAATTTTTGTGTTTTTGTTTTGTCTTTTTAGTATTGTATTTTTGAGAGTCTAACCTCTACTCTAGATTTTTAATCTTTGTTTTTTGGTATTTGTTATCAATTTTGTACGTTTAAGAATCTAATCTTCAGTACCCATTTTTACTTAGGAGTGTGATTAATGGCTTGATTGCTCTCTCCTCTTTTGACTCTCCTTTCTCTCCCATGGGTCACCTCTACCTCCTCCCTCCCCCTTCTCTTCTCTACTTAACTCTGTGAATCTCTTTGGGTGTTCTGGACTATGGAGAACACTTAGGGAACTGATTAGTGGCTAGATCTGTCTCTCTCAGTTTAACACCCCCCCCCCCCCCGTCCACTTCTTCTCCTGGTCACCTCTATCTCCTTCCTCCCTCTTCTCTTCTCTATGTAACTCCATGAACCTCTCTGAGTGTTCCAGACTGTGGAGAGCACATAGGGAATTGATTACAGACTAGATTGCTCTCTCCCTTTTTGATTCCCCCTCTTCTCCTCCTGGTCACCTCTATCTCCCTCCTCCCTCTTCTCCTCTCCATGTAACTCTGTGAACTTCTCTCGGTGTCCCTCACTGTGGAGGATCTTTTCACCATTTACCTAGATGTTTTATCATCAGTGCTATATGGATGGAGAAGTCTTGCGGCTACTGTAAGAATAAGACTGAAAGCCAGAGGCAGGAGTCTTAAATCCAAAACTTGAGAACACCAGAAAACTCCTGACTCCAGGGAACATCAATAAGAGTTCATCCAAAAGCCTCCACACCTACACTGAAACCAAGCTCCATCCAAGAGCCAACAAGTTTCAGAGCAAAACATACCAAGCTAATTCTCCAACAACATAGGGACATAACCCTGAGCATTAAAATACAGGTGGCCACAAGTCACACTAAACCCAGAGACACCTCGAAACTCACTACTGGACACTTCATTACACTCCAGAGAGAAGAGCTCCAGCTCCACCCACCAGAACACTGATGCAACATACCCTAATCAGGAAACCTTGACAAGTCACTTGTCCAACCCCACCCACAGGGAGGAAACTCCACAATAAAGAGGAGCCACAAACTTCCAGCATACAGAAAGACCACCCCAAACACAGCAATCTAAACAAGATGAAAAGGCAGATAAATATTCAGCAGGAAAGGAACATGATAAAAGCCCACCAAACCAAACAAAAGAGGAGGAGATAGGGAGTCTACCTAAAAAAGAATTCAAAATAATGACAGTAAAAATGATCCAAAATCTTGAAGACAAAATGGAGTTACAGATAAATAGTCTGGAGACAAGGATTGAGAAGATGCAAGAAAAGTTGAACAAGGATCTAGAAGAAATAAAAAAGAGTCAATCAATAATGAATAATTTAATAACTGAGATCAAAAGCACTCTGGAGGGAACCAACAATAGAATAACTGAGGCAGAAGATAGGATAAGTGAGGTGGAAGATAGAATGGTGGAAATAAATGAAGCATGGTGGAAAAAAGATAAAAGAAATGAGGACAACCTCAGAGACCTCTGGGACAATGTTAAACACCCCAACATTCAAATCATAGGAGTCCCAGAAGAAGACAAAAAGAAAGGCCCTGAGAAAATACTTGAGGAGATAATAGTTGAAAACTTAACTAAAATGGGGAAGGAAATAGCCAGCAGAGTCCAAGAAACCCAGAGAGTCCTATACAGGATAAACCCAAGGTGAAACACCCCAAGACACATATTAATCAAATTAACGGAGATCAAACACAAAGAACGAATATTAAAACCAGCAGGGAAAAACAACAAATAACACACAAGGGGATTCCCATAAGGATAACAGCTGATCTTTCAATAGAAACTCTTCAGGCCAGGAGGGAATGGCAGGACATACTTAAAGTGATCAAAGTGAAAAACCTACAATCCAGATTATGATACCCAGCAAGGATCTCATTCAAATATGGGGGAGAAATCAAAAGCATTATAGACAAGCAAAAACTGAGAGAATTCAGCACCACCAAACCAGCTCTTCAACAAATGCTAAAGGATCTTCTCTAGACAGGAAACACAAAAAAGGTTTATAAACTCAAGCCCAAAACAAAAATGTAAATGGCAACAGGATCATACTTATCAATAATTATTTTAAATGTAAATGGGTTGAATGCCCCAATCAATAAAGACTGGCTGAAAGGATACAAAAACAAGACCCCTATATATGCTCTCTACAAGAGACCCACCTCAAAACAAGGGACACATACAGACTGAAAGTGAGGAGATAGAAAAAGATATTTCATGCAAATGGAGACCAAAGGAAAGCAGGAGTAGCAATATTCATATCAGATAAAATAGACTTTGAAATAAAGGCCATGAAAACAGACAAGGAAGGACACTACATAATGATCAATGGATCAATCCAAGAAGATATAACAATTATAAATATATATGCACCCAACATAGGAGCACCACAATATGTAAGGGAAATGCTAACAAGTATGAAAGGGGAAATTAACAGTAACACAATAATAGTGGGAGACTTTAATACCCCACTCACACCTATGGATAGATCAACTAAACAGAAAATTAGCAAGGAAACACAAACTTTAAATGATACAATGGACCAGTTAGACTTAATTGATATCTGTAGGACATTTCACCCCCAAACAATGAATTTCACCTTTTTTTTAAGGGCACATGGGACCTTCTCCAGGATAGATCACATCCTGGGCCGTAAGTCTAGCCTTGGTAAATTCAAAAAAATTGAAATCACTCCAAGTATCTTTTCTAATCACAATGTGGTAAGATTAGATGGCAACTACAGGAAAAAAACTACTAAAAATACAAACACATGGAGGCTAAACAACACACTTCTGAATAACCAACAAATCACAGAAGAAATCAAAACAGAAATCAAAATATGCATAGAGATGAAACAAAAGGAAAACACAACAACCCAAAACCTATGGCATTCAGTAAAAGCAGTGCTAAGGGGAAAGTTCATAGCAAAACAAGCTTACCTCAAGAAACAAGAGAAAAGTCAAATAAATAACATAACTCTACACCTAAGCAACTAGAAAAGGAAGAAATGAAGAGCCCCAGGGTTAGTTGAAGGAAAGAAATCATAAAAATTAGGGAAGAAATAAATGTAAAAGAAAAAAGGAGACCATAGCAAAAATCAACAAAGTTAAAAGGTGGTTCTTTGAGAAGATAAATAAAATAGACAAACCATTAGACAGACTCATCAGGAAAAAAAGGGAGAAGAATCAAATCCACAAAATTAGAAATGAAAATGAAGAAATCACAACAGACAACACAGAAAAACAAAGGATCATAAGAGACTACTATCAGCAACTATATACCAATAAAATGAACAACTTGGAAGAAATGGACAAATTCTTAGAAAAGTATAACTTTCCAAAACTGAACCAGGAAGAAATAGAAAATCTTAACACACCCATCACAAGCACAGAAATCAAAACTGTAATCAGAAATCTCCCAACAAACAAAAGCCCAGGACCAGATGGCTTCACAGCTGAATTCTACCAAAAATTTAAAGACGAGCTAATACCTATCCTACTCAAACTCTTCCAGAAAATTGCAGAGGAAGGTAAATTCCCAAACTCATTCTATGAGGCCACCATCACCCTAATACCAAAACCAAAGATGACACACAAAAGGAAAACTAAAGGCCAATATCACTGATGAACATAGATGCAAAAATCGTTAACAAAATTCTAGCAAACAGAATCCAACAACATATTAAAAAGATCATACATCATGACCAATTGGGTTTTATCCCAGGGATGCAAGGATTCTTCAATATTTGCAAATCAATGTGATATACCACATTAACAAATTGAAAGATAAAAAACATATGATTATCTCAGTAGATGCAGAGAAAGCCTTTGACAAAATCCAACATCCATTTATGATAAAAACCCTCCAGAAAGCAGGCATAGAAGGAACATACCTCAACATAATAAAA
>NW_011494956.1:15873617-15873785 GCF_000754665.1 Bison bison bison | reverse complement strand
TGGAAGAAATGGACAAATTCTTAGAAAAGTATAACTTTCCAAAACTGAACCAGGAAGAAATAGAAAATCTTAACACACCCATCACAAGCACAGAAATCAAAACTGTAATCAGAAATCTCCCAACAAACAAAAGCCCAGGACCAGATGGCTTCACAGCTGAATTCTACC
>NW_011494956.1:15861660-15873413 GCF_000754665.1 Bison bison bison | reverse complement strand
AGTAGATGCAGAGAAAGCCTTTGACAAAATCCAACATCCATTTATGATAAAAACCCTCCAGAAAGCAGGCATAGAAGGAACATACCTCAACATAATAAAAGCCATATATGATAAACCCACAGCAAACATTATCTTCAATGGTGAAAAATTGAAAGCATTTTCCCTAAAGTTAGGAACAAGACAAGGGTGTCCACTCTCACCACTACTATTCAACATAGTTTTGGAAGTTTTAGCCATAGCAATCAGAGAAGAAAAAGAAATAAAAGGAATCCAGATAGGAAAAGAAGAAGTAAAACTCTCACTGTTTGCAGATGACATGATCCTCTACACAGAAAACCCTAAAGACACCTCCAGAAAATTACTAGAGCTAATCAATGAATACAGTAAAGTGGCAGGATATAAAATTAACATACAGAAATCCCTTGCATTCCTATAAACTAACAATGAGAAAACAGAAAGGGAAATTAAGGAAACAATTCCATTCACCACTGCAATGAAAAGAATAAAATACTTAGGAATATATCTACCTAAAGAAACAAAAGACCTATATATAGAATACTATAAAACACTGATGAAAGAAATCAAAGATGACACAAATAGATGGAGAAATATACCATATTCTGGATTGGAAGAGTCAATATAGTGAAAATGAGTATACTACCCAAAGCAATCTATAGATTCAATGTAATCCCTATCAAGCTATCAATGGTATTTTTCACAGAACTAGAACAAATAATTTCAAAATTTGTATGGAAATACAAAAAAAAACTCAAATAGCCAAAGCAATCTCGAGAAAGAAGATGGAACTGAAAGAATCAACCTGCCTGACTTCAGATTATACTACAAAGCTACAGTCATCAAGACAGTATGGTACTGGCACAAAGACAGAAATATAGATCAATGGAACAAAATAGAAAGCCCAGAGATAAATCCATGCACCCATGGACACCTTATCTTTGACAAAGGAGGCAAGAATACACAATGGAGAAAAGACAATCTCTTTAACAAATAATGCTGGGGAAACTGGTCAACCACTTGTAAAAGAATGAAACTAGAACACTTTCTAACACCATACACAAAAATAAACTCAAAATGGATTAAAGATCTAAATGTAAGACCAGAAACTATAAAACTCCAGAGGAGAACATAGGCAAAACACTCTCTGACATACATCACAGCAGGATCCTCTATGACCCACCTCCCAGAGTATTGGAAATAAAAGCAAAAACAAACAAATGGGACCTAATTAAACTTAAAAGCTTTTGCACAACGAAGGAAACTATAAGCAAGGTAAAAAGACAGCCTTCAGAATGGGAGAAAATAATAGCAACAATGCAACTGACAAAGAATTAATCTCAAAAATATACAAGCAGCTCCTTCAGATCAATTCCAGAAAAATAAACCACCCAATCAAAAAATGGGCCAAAGAACTAAACAGACATTTCTCCAAAGAAGACATACAGATGGCTAACAAACACATGAAAAGATGCTCAACATCACTATCAGAGAAATGCACATCAAAACCACAATGAGGTACCGTCTCACACCAGGCAGAAGGACTGCTATCCAAAAGTCTACAAGCAATAAATGCTGGAGAGGGTGTGGAGAAAAGGGAACCCTCTTACACTGTTGGTGGGAATGCAAACTAGTGCAGTCATTATGGAGAACAGGAGCTTCCCTGGTAACTCAGACGATAAAG
This sequence comes from Bison bison bison, assembly GCF_000754665.1. NCBI lineage: Eukaryota > Metazoa > Chordata > Mammalia > Artiodactyla > Bovidae > Bison > Bison bison. Next base: position 15,871,714 of record NW_011494956.1, on the reverse strand, counting down.
CGTCTGCCTACAATGCGGGAGGCCCGGGTTTGATCCCTGGATCGGGAAGATCTCCTGGAGAAGGCAATGGCAACCCACTCCAGTACTCTTGCCTGGAAAATCCCATGGATGGAAGATCATGGTAGGCTACAGTCCATGGGGTCGCAACAGTGTGGAGATTCCCTAAAAAACTGGAAATAGAAGTGCCATACGACCCAGCAATTCCACTGTTAGGCATACACACTGAGGAAATCAGAATTGAAAGAGACACGTGTACCCCAGTGTTCATCACAACACTGTTTACAATAGCCAGGACATGGAAGCAACCTAGATGTCCATCAGCAGATGAATGAATAAGAAAGCTGTGGTACATATACACAATGGAATATTATTCAGCTATCAAAAAGAATGCATTTGAATCAGTTCTATTGAGGTGGATAAAACTGGAACCTATTATACAGAGCGAAGTAAGTCAGAAAGAAAAACACCAATACAGTATATTAATGCATATATATGGAATTTAGAAAGATGGTAACGATGACCCTATATATGAGACAGAAAAAGAGACACAGATATAAAGTACAGACTTTTGGACTCTGTGGGAGAAGGTGAGGGTGGGATTATTTGAGAGAATAGCATCGAAACATGTATATTATCATATGTGAAATAGATCGCCAGGTTTGATTCATAAAACAAATAAATAGTCCAGGTTTGATTCATGAGATAGAGTGCTCAGGGCTGGTGCACTGGGATGACCCTGAGGGATGGGATGGGGAGGGAGGTGGGAGGGGGGTTCAGGATGGGGAACACATGTACACCCATGGCTGATTCATGTCAATGTATGGTAAAAAAACCACTACAATATGTAAAGTACTTAGCCTCCAATTGAAATAAATTAATTATTTTTTTTTAAATATGCTAAGCCAAGAAACCAGAGGAAAGAATACACTTAGCCTGTTTACACTAAAATTATAGAGGAGGCAAAAATCAAATTAATGCTTTTCTATGACTTGGGAGTTGGGGTAGGCAAAATGAAGTGTTACTGCCTAGGGTAATGAAAATGTAACAACCCTAAATTGTGTGGATACTTGCACAATTTTGTAAATACACTAAAATCCAGCAAATAGTACACTTTAAATGGGTTAATTTTGTATTAGTCTATTGAAATCCATCAAACCATGTACAGAATCTATATGCTAAAAACAATAAAACATTTATGGAAGAAATCAAATCTGATATAAATAAGTGGAGAATCATGCCATGTTTATGAGTTGGATTTAGCCAAAGAGTTATTTGCTATGAAAAAAACAATTTAATGTTTTTAAAAAAGATATATTAGCCTTCATAAAAGTTAAAAACCTTTGCTCTATAAAAAAATACTTTTAAGAGAATAAAAAACAAACTATAGACAGAAAATATTTGCATATCCAAACTATATAAAGATCTCTCCAAACTCACCAGTAAGGAAAAAAACGGGAAAAGTATATAAACAAAATACTTGAACCAAAATTTCATCAAGAAGACATGACTGGCAAAGAGCACATGAAAAGAAGTTCAACATCATTAGCCATGTAGGGAGATGCTACTTAAAATGACAGTGAGATATTACTCTATATTTATCAGTATATCTAAAACTAATAATATTAAAATGAGCAATACCATATGCCGGCAAGAATGTGAATCAACTCTCATACACTTCTGGTGATGATGCAATAGTACAACACTTTAGAAAACACTTTGGCAGTTTTTTATAAAGTTAAACTAAAACATCATATGATACACCAAACCCACTCTGATATTTAACTTAGATAAATGACAACTTAACATTTACACAAAAATCCATACACAAATTTTTATAGCAGCTGCATTCATAAACACTAAGTTTTAAATGGCAGCTGCTGTTAAACGGAGATCCATAGTTGCCATGTAGGCTACAAAGGAGCAACACAGAGTTTTGGGGGCAAGAGAACTGCTTTCTATCTTGATTGTGGCAGTGGCTATACAAATTCATACATGCATGAAAACATATAAAATTGTACATCAGAAGAGAAAAGGAAAGGAAAGGAAGCCATTTTACTACATTTTAATTTATAAAAGAAAAAAGTAAACAAACAAAACTCATAGAGTGCAGTGACAAGAAAGAATGTTGTCTTAGAAAGCACTTATTTACCACCCAAAACTGTGTTCAAGGTGTGTTTTTGCTCTTGTTTTAAAAACATTTCTATCAATAAGAAAAGAGAATGGTTATTAGAAATTTCAGAATAAAGAAAAACCTATATATGAAATGACAAAGTTAAATATAAAGAAATTATGTGCTATAGTTTTGAGGATCTATTTGACCTTGGCACTTGCAACATTCTCCTTTGAGAGGTACAGATTTGAAGAAAATTACTTCTCTTTCTCCATGGATACAGTCTCATTAAATGACTCCAAAGTGAATAGTATGGTCTTCCCTGGTGGCTCAGGGGTAAAGAATCCACCTGTCAATGCAAGAGACTCAGATTTGATTTCTGGGTCAGGAAGACCCCTTCAAGAAAGAAATGGCAACCCATTCCAGTATCCTTGCCTGGGAAATCCCATGGACAGAGGAGTCTGGTGGGCTATAGTCCATGGGATTGCAGAGTCGGACACGACTTAGCAACTAAACAACAACAACAATAGTATACCTATCAGCCAATATGTTTGACAAATAACAAAGAGAATTTTAGGATATTTGAATTTAGGAATCAACCTAAACAAAATGTGAAAGGCTTAATTACTCCTATGCCAGAAACCTTAACAATGTAAAAATAGTAGTACAACAACAGCAGTAGAGAACTGAAGCAGAGAAGAGGGGGAAGGGACGGAGGAGCGTTAATTTCCTCATATTCTATTGTTAAGGGTCAAGACACTGTCTAAATAGACGAATCAAGAAGTAACAGACAGAGGTACTTTATTTAAGAGTTTGTAAAGTATCAGAAGAAATAAATAAAGTACAAAAAAGAGAAAATAGAAAGGGAGCAAGAGAAGGGTAGAAACTGAGTGAAATTTATTATTTTTCATCATGAGGATTCAATAAATATACTTAAAATTAATAAGTCACTTAACATTGACAAACCAAGAAATAGAAGCAAAGTATTATTTAGAATTATGGAATAAGAACTAATTTTTTTTTTAACTCAGAACTTTTTCTTCAAAATATAATGCTAGGATCAGAGGTGGGAAGGAAAAGCTTTTTTTTTCTTTCACTTCATAGCCTGTACAGGGTAGATTTTTTTATTTGGGGGGACTGATATTGCTATTATCATAAAAATAATGAAATAAATAGAGGGATGGACAAACATTCTGGGCAAATACAAGCAAACTAAAGCAGGAAGCAATACGGAATTCAAGGAAAAATAATTTGTAGAAAGAAAAAAGAAGTTTCTACTCAAATGAAGATCCTATCCAAAGGGTTATGTAAGAACTGGGGTTATAGATTTTTCCCCTTTTCTTATCTATATTGTCTAATACTTATGCAATAGGTACTATTTAAAAACAAAAAGAAATGAATAAAAGTGAAAATGAGAAGAGGATTCCTTACTTTCACCCAAGAGACTCAATGAACACCACACAGAAGTAAATCTCCTGTCCTTGGAGTGCCCAACATGCAGATCAACTAGTCCTGAAATTTCGTCACTCTGCAGCCGTGTACCCCCTAGGAATTAATCCTGCTGAGCTGTAGTTCACCCCACTCTTCCTACACCTCCTAATTCACCCCTCCCATTTTCTCCCATACTTAATATCACTCAAACCAAAAACACTAACAAAGACCACAATTTCCTTCTTTATAACTTAGTCCATTTGAAAGTGTTTTTGAGAGGATTTACACAGAGAGATCATATAGGAAAGTCTGAACAAAGGAAAATTTTGGAAAAGAATGTGGTTAGAATCCAACATATGTAGCAAGGCCTACTACCCACCTACCCAGATGGAACACAAGTTATAGAACCAAGCTGTCCAACTTCCGCCCCTGCTCCACTTCACCAAAAAGGGGAAACCTGTGAGTTAGAAGAGTCCCAGGGTCCATGCATGACTTAGGGGACAAACCTCACACCTCACACCAAACAGCAACAGTGTGTTGCTGTTGCTTTGCTATGTAAGAGAACCTCAGTTTTATCCGACAAGGCCAACTGAAAGAGATCTTCCCTTGGATATCCTGGGTTCAGGGTCATTTGAGAAGTTCTCACTGAAAAAGAAAAAAAGGTAATTATGTGAGGTGATGGAAGTTTTATTAATAGCTAACTTAATTGTGGTAATCATTTCACAAATATACATGTTTCAAAGCAATACACTGTACACCTTGAAAATACATTATGTTATATGTCAATTATGTCTCAATAAAGCTGGGGAAAGAGAAACTTTTTGAGCATGAGTACACTCTGCCTGTCCCTTTTGACCTGAATGCCTTCTTCCCTTAGGACCTAAGTTCACAGTGTTCTCCTGGTGGACAAGTGCTTACTAATGTTTCCAAGCTGTACTGGACTGGAAAATATTCCACTAGCTCATCTTCCAAATCTGACTGAACCAATCAGGAAATTGGCACTCAAGTGTCATCCTTAGGATGATTCCCATATAAACCCACTCTGGCTCTAATCAAGAGGCAACAAGAGGGTAGTAAGAACAAAGAAATGTCAAAATACTACCAAATTTATACTTTTGGGCCACAAAGAGTCATTACATTACCAAAAAATCTGTACTTTTTAGAGAAGTACTATATTTGGCAGATTTTGGAAGGAAATTTATAAAAGATTTATATTTACCCCAAAAAAGAGACAAAGGACCATCTAAATGAACCAGATATTTAAATGTTCAATCTATTCTTCTTTGAGATTTCAAACAACTTGAAGTCAATTTTAAAAGGGAAAAAGCTTAGTCAAGACCATAGGAACAATTCAAGTGCTCAAGAAATTATTTAAATACACCAGAAAGACTTCAAAACCAGAGTAGTATATGTTTTCTAATAAATCCATGCAATGTATGACAAAGGAGCTTTTCCTGACAGTCCAGTACAACTGCAATTTCAGATCTAAAGGTTATGTCAGCAAATCATCAAAGACGATTTATTAACCACCCCAGGAGCAAGGCATGCAGTGCAGTGTCAGCCAGTGATAGCAGCGTTCACACTCATCAACACACACGTGAACAGCATGATCTCTGCTTGTGGGAGAGAAACAATAGAATGGCAACAGCTTGCACAGAAGTCATTGAGCACAAAAGAAAAAAGGTCAATTCTGAGCAAAAAAAAAAAAAAATCAATTAAAGAACTATAACTAGTTGCATTTAGAGAAACTTATCCACATGCTCACCCGGCCCCTAAAAAAAAAAAAAAAAAATTCCTCTGAATTCTATCCTTTCATAGTACTTAGGGTACACATCTGTGATTCTCAGATTTCTTTTATTTTTTAAGAGTTGAGACTGATACCCTGTCATAGCTTGTCTGATTGCAGCTGTAACAATGTTGAAATCCTCAAAGGCATAAATGGTAAATATTTATCACTTAATTAATGTTAATATTTTAGGATGTTTATGACAAGTCTTAAGTTGATTGACATGTTGGGGGTACAGCAAAACCAGGATTTGGATTTCATGATATAGAGAAGTGGTAAGGATTAAGATCAAGTTGAAATTAATCCACACCCTGAACAAAGCTCAGCATCACTTAGCTAATTCAACAGAAAATGCTGTCAATCAAGACTTTGGCTACTGTATGGTGTAATGGGGCAGTAAAGGTGGCCAGTTTTAGGATACACCGTGCAGCAGATGGGTTTCCCCAAGAATGGCCATATCATTAGCTCACATGCCACATGCTTTTCCACAGTGGCACCATGCCACGCCTCCATCAAGAGATGGAGTCTAATTGCCCTCTCCTAAATCTGTTCTGTCCTGATGACCCACTTGCTATCAATTGAGTGAATTGAACCATACTGCTTAGTTCTGCGACAAAGTCAGAAAAGGCCATGAAGCTTCTACCTTGTTCTCATGCAACATTCACTCTGGGAGAAGCTATCTGACATGGAAGAAATCCAATTACTGTGAGGCCACCACTTGAAAAGGCCATAAGTAGGTGTTCCCTTAGAAAGTCCCAGCTGAGCCCAGCTTTCACGTATTCTGATTCTGCACCCAATTCCAATACATGAGAGATTTTCTACACCACCAGGTAATTCTATAATTTAACTTAACTGTGACACTACCTCCCTAGAGATAGCATCAGATACCACAGGATAAGGGCTCAGTCCTAAAAGACTACTCCCCACACACACCCCAACTTTCAGTGCCAATGGAAAATCTAGCTTGTAACCTACAATTTTGACCAATAGGCTATATGTGGGAAGTTTCCTTAACCTGATCCTTGGGTTTTGTTAAATTGCTAAGATTTAGTCATCTTAAGTACTAATTTAATGAGCTCACAGAACTAGGAGAAACATTTTTACTTCCTAGATGACTGGTTTATTATATGCAAGTATAACTCAGGAACAGCCAGGTAGACAAGATGCTTAGGGTAAGGTACAAGGGAAAAGCACAGAGTTTCCATGCTCTATAAGCTTGCAACTCTCCTCAATCGTCACCTCTTAACCAACCAAGAAGCTCTCCAAACCCCATCGTTGGGCTTTTTATGGAGGTTTTATTACGTATAATTGATTAAATAATTGACAATTGATTCGCCCTCCAACCTCTTCCTTACCCGGAATTGGAGGATGGGTTCTGGATGGAACTGAAAGTTCCCCATCTAATCACATGGTTGGGTACTCAGGCAACCAGCACCCACCCCTAGGTAACCTAGGTACTTTCCAAAAGTTACCTTACTAACTAAACAAAAGACATCTTTATTGCTCTTATCACTTGGGAAATTCCAGTGGTTTCAGGAGCTTTGTGCCAGAAACAAGTACAAAGACCAAATATATGTTTGTTATAGATCACAATATTACATTTATCCCATCAAGATGTCAGATATATAAGTTGCCTTAGACTTTCCAGAATAACAACCCACCAGCTGAGAAACACTGAGTGACCTCAGTCTATGTCATGGAGAACAGAAGAATAAATCAGTCAAATCCTGCCTAAATATTAAACCCACCAAATGAGATATCATAAAACTGGTTATTGTTTTAAGCCACTAGTTTTATAGTAGCTTTTTTATGCAGCCAAAACTTTCAGGCAGATGTTGCCAACAGCATTGCAAAAACCCCTGTGGACCCATCTACAACCATGGCCATGTTCTCTTCCACAAAATCTCTATGTAAATGAACATGATCTGCTCTCTGGCAATGTGGGATGATAAATCTCTATGAAAGTGTTTATTTAAATGCCAAGTGACCCTGGCTTATTTAGGTACTTGTTTTCACATCATTAACCATTTGACAGGGATGCTCGGAGTACAGAGGGTCCTAACAGAATAAACATTTCTACCCACAGAGGAGGAATCAGAAATTAAAATATTTCTGAAATTGTCATGTGAATTGGTGAATAAACCTATCTTGTGCTACATGAAACTTCAGAAATATCTTGACTGATTAAAGAGAGCTAAAGACAGTTATCAACTCTAAGTCATCTGAATGCTGATTTATAACTTAGAATATATTTCCCCACAAATATCTAGGCATGAGTCCTAATAATTCTAATCTAATCTGTGAACCTCATGGGCCAGGATCACAAGCTAATGAAGGGGAAGAAGGATGATGAAAGAATTCTTGCTCTCTTCCCTAGGAGCAAAACCAGCCCCAGAAGAAATGTAAGAAGGTGTAGCTTTGTCTTCAGTCCTCTGGTACCTTAGAATCACTTCTCACAGGTTCCTGGGGCCCCCAGGTCACTCCCTGATGGTGGAATCACATGCAGATCTGCCCTTAATTCCAGCACCTCCTGCCTCTGTGATCATGCTGTAATATCATTTATCCAATTTCTTGCCTCCACTCTCCTGGGAAACACATTCTCATTAATAAATAAGAGATCAATTGGCTCTTTCTGCTTTAATGTACATTACTGAGATTTCAGACTGCTTGTCAACATGAAGAGAAAATGACCAGGAAAACCAGCCAGGAGGCAGAACAGCATTCCTTCCAGAGTTCTGGCTCTGCCTCTCCTAAATCTGTGGATTTTCTTTAGCTCCTTGGAGAAGAGAGTCGGCGATGGCATTGGGGTAAGTATTGGGGTAAATTCATCTATGTTTGGGTAGTTTGTAAATTGAGAATTTCACATGTAATTTTTATCACAGGGATGAAGTCAACAGATCATATAGTTCCAAACCCAGCGTTTAATAACCATCTCTCTAGAGGAAGGGCCCTGTTCATAGCCTTTGCCAAGCTCTATGGGGTAAATGCTCCCGCTGTCTCTGACTTTAAGATACCAATGTGTGGAGACTTCCCTGGTGGCCCAATGGTTAAGAATCCACCTGCCAATGCAGGGGAGGTGGATTTGATCCCTGGTCAGGGAAATAAGTTCCCACATGCTAAAGGGAACCTAAGCCTGAACACCACAACAACAAAGCCCCACGCTCTAGAGCCCATTCTCCACAACAAGAGAAGCCACTGCAATGAGAAGCCTGAGCATTGCAACTAGAGAGTGTCCTGCAACTAGAGAAAGCCAGCGTGCCACAGTGAAGACCTGACACAGTCAAAAGAGAAAAAAAAACCATGCAAGCTACCAAGGTGCCATCACTGAACTAGAGCTGGGAAGTGATGTGCACAGTCATCTCTCCTGACTCATCAGGATCCAGCTCCAGCCACCAGGGCCAGCACCTATGACCACCACACCCTACTTCCAAATTCAACCAGCCAAGTCAAATCAGAGATGGGGTGAACCCTGGGGGTAATTGTTAAGAGGAGACTGATCACTCAAGTCCAAAAGATACCATCCTTCCTTTATCCATGCATTTCTGCTCAGTTTTCTGTCCCTAAAGTCCATTCCTCCCATCCACCTGGAACATCTTCGCTTCTAGTTCAGTTCAGTTCAGTCACTCAGTCGTGTCCAACTCTTTGGAAACCCATGGACTGCAGCACGCCAGGCTTCCCTGTCCATCACCAACTCCTGGAGCTTACTCAAACTCATGTCCATCGAGTCGGTGATGCCATCCAACCATCTCATCCTCTGTCATCCCTTTATCTTTCCACCTTCAATCTTTCCCAGCATCAGCTTCTTTTCCAATGAGTATGTTCTTCACATCAGGTAGCCAAAGTATTGGAGTTTCAACTTCAGCATCGTTCCTTCCAATGAATATTCAGGACCGATTTCCTTTAGGATGAACCGGTTGGATCTCCTTGCAGTACAAAGGACTCTCAAGAGTCTTCTCCAACACCACAGTTCAAAAGCATCAATTCTTTGGAGCTCAGCTTTCTTTATAGTCCAACTCTCACATCCATACATGACTACTGGAAAAATCATATCTTTGACTAGATAGACCTTTGTTGGCAAGTAATGTCTCTGCTTTTTAATATGATGCCTAGGTTGGCCATAGCTTTTCTTCCAAGGAGCAAACGTCTTTGAATTTCATGGCTGCAGTCACCATCTGCAGTGATTTAGGAGCCCCAAAATAAAGTCTGCCACTGTTTCCATTGTTTCCCCATCTATTTGTGATGAAGTGATGGGACTTGATACCATGATCTTAGTGTTCTGAATGTTGAGTATTGAGCTATATTTTTCACTCTCCTCTTTCACTTTCATCAAGAGGCTCTTTAATTCTTTGCTTTCTGCCATAAGAGTGGTGTTATCTGCATATCAGAGGTTATTAATATTTCTCCCGCCAATCTTGATTCCAGATGCTTCGTCCAGGCTGGCATTTCACATGATGTACTCTGCATATAAGTAAATAAGCACGGTGACAACATACAGCCTTGACGTACTCCTTTTCCTATTTGGAACCAGTCTGTTGTTCCATGTCCAATTCTAACTGTTGCTTCTTGACCTGCAAACAGATTTCTCAGGAGGCAAGTCAGGTGGTCTGGTATTCCCATCACTTTAAGAATTTTCCACAGTTTGTTGTCATCCACACAGTCAAAGGCTTTGGCATAGTCAATAAAGCAGAAGTAGTTGTTTTTCTGGAACTCTCTTGCTTTTTTGATGA
>NW_011494956.1:15859478-15861560 GCF_000754665.1 Bison bison bison | reverse complement strand
TTCTGCTTCTGTTAGGTCCATACCATTCTGTCCTTTATTGTGCCCATCTTTGCCTGAAATGTTCCCTTGATATCTCCAGTTTTCTTGAAGAGATCTCTAGTCTTTCCCATTCTGTTGTTTTCCTCTATTTCTTTGCGTTGATCATTGAGGAAGGCTTTCTTATCTCTTCTTGCTATTCTTTGGAACTCTGCATTCAGATGGGTATATCTTTCCTTTTCTTCTTTGCCTTTAGCTTCTCTTCTTTTCTCAGCTATTTGTAAGGCCGCCTCAGACAACCATTTTGCTTTTTTGCATTTCTTTTTCTAGGGATGGTTTTGATCACTGCCTCCTGTACAATATCACGAACCTCCATTCATAGTTCTTCAGGCACTCTATCTCTCAGATCTAATCCCTTGAATCTATTTGTCACTTTCACTGTATTATCATAAGGATTTGATTTAGGTCATACATGAATAGTCTAGTAGTTTCACTTACTTTCTTCAATTTAAGTCTGAATTTTGCAATAACGAGTTCATGATATGAGCCACAGTCAGCTCCCAGTCTTGTTTCTACTGACTGTATAGAGCTTCTCCATCTTTGGCTGCAAAAAATACAACCAGTCTGATTTCTGTATTGACCATCTGGTGATGTCCATCTGTAGAGTCTTCTTTTGTGTTTTTGGAAGACGGTGTTTACTATGTCCAGTGCATTCTCCTGGCAAAACTTTATTAGCCTTTGCCCTGCTTCATTTTATACTCCAAGGCCAAATTTGCCTGTTACTCCAGGTATCTCTTGACTTCCTACTTTTGCATTGTCAGTCCCCTATAATGAAATAGACATCTTTTTGGGGTGTTAGTTCTAGAAAGTTTTGTAGGTCTTCATAGAACCATTCAGGTTCTTCAGCATTACTGGTTGGGGCATAGACTTGGATTACTGTGATATTGAATGGTTTGCCTTGGAAACAAACATCGATCATTCTGTTATTTTTGAGATTGCATCCAAGTACTGCTATTCAGAGTCTTCTGTTGACTATGAAGGCTACTCCTTTTCTTCTAAGGGATTCTTGCCCACAGTAGTAGATACAATGGTCATCTGAGTTAAATTCACCCATTCTAGTCCACTTTAGTTCACTGATTCCTAAAATGTCGATGTTTGCTCTTGCCATCTCCTGTTTGACCACTTCCAATTTACCCTGATTCATGAACCTAACATCCCAAGTTCCTATGCAATATTGTTCTTTAATGCATCGGAGTTTACTTCCATCACCAGTCACATCTACAACTGGGTGTTGTTTTGTCTCAGGCTCTGTCTCTTCATTCTGGAGTTATTTCTCCACTGATCTCCCATAGCATATTGGGCACCTACCAACCTGGGGAGTTCATCTTTCAGGGTCCTATCTTTTTGCCTTTTCATACTGTTCATGGGGTTCTCAAGGCAAGAATACTAACGTGGTTTGCCATTCCCTTCTCCAGTGAACTACGTTTCGTCAGAACTCTTCACCATGACCCATGCATCTTGGGTGGCCCTATACGGCATGGCTCATCGTTTCACTAAGTTAGACAAGGCTGTGGTCCATGTGGGCACTAAGCGTGGCAGCGGCTGCGACTGGCGCACTATGGTCAACACCGAAATCAGATTGATTATGTTCTTTGCAGCCAGAGATGGAGAAGGTCTATACAGTCAACAAAAACAAGGCCAGGAGCTGACTGTGGCTCAGATCATGAACTCCTGATTACCAAATTCAGACTTAAAATGAAGAAAGTAGGGAAAACCACTAGACCATTCAACCAAACCCTTTATGATTATACAGTGGAAGTAAGACATAGATTTAAGGGCCTAGATCTGATATATAGAGTGCCTGATGAACTATGGAATGAGGTTCGTGACATTGTACAGGAAACAGGGATCAACCATCCCCATGGAAAAGAAATGCAGAAAAGCAAAATGGCTGTCTGAGGAGGCCTTACAAATAGCTGTGAAAAGAAGAGAAGTGAAAAGCAAAGGAGAAAAGGAAAGATATAAGCATCTGAATGCAGAGTTCCAAAGAATAGCAAGAAGAGATAAGAAAGCCTTCCTCAGCGATCAATGCAAAGAAATAGAGGA
>NW_011494956.1:15858606-15859378 GCF_000754665.1 Bison bison bison | reverse complement strand
AGAATTTTCCACAGTTTGTTGTCATCCACACAGTCAAAGGCTTTGGCATAGTCAATAAAGCAGAAGTAGTTGTTTTTCTGGAACTCTCTTGCTTTTTTGATGATTCACTGAATGTTGGCAATTTGTTCTCTGGTTCCTCTGCCTTTTCTAAAACAAGCTTGAACATCTGGAAATTCTCAGTTCACGTACTGTTGAAGACTTGCTTTGAGAATTTTGAGCATTATTTTGCTAGTGTGTGAGATGAGTGCAATTGTGCTGTACTTTGAACATTCTTTGGCATTGCCTTTCTTTGGGATTGGAATGAAAACTGACCTTTTCCAGTTTTGTGGCCTCTGCTGAGTTTTCCAGATTTGTTGGCATATTTAGTACAGCACTTTAACAGCATCATCTTTTAGGATTTGAAATAGCTCAACTGGAATTCCATCACCTCCACTAGCTTTGTTCATAGTGATAATACCTAAGGCCCACTTGACTTTGCATTTCAGGATGTCTGGCTCTAGATGAGTGATCACACCATCGTGGTTATCTAGGTCATGAGGATCTTTTTTGTATAATTCCTCTGTGTATTCTTGCCACCTCTTCTAACTATCTTCTGCTTCTGTTAGGTCCATACCATTCTGTCCTTTATTGTGCCCATCTTTGCCTGAAATGTTCCCTTGATATCTCCAGTTTTCTTGAAGAGATCTCTAGTCTTTCCCATTCTGTTGTTTTCCTCTATTTCTTTGCGTTGATCATTGAGGAAGGCTTTCTTATCTCTTCTTGCTATTCTTGG
>NW_011494956.1:15830476-15856967 GCF_000754665.1 Bison bison bison | reverse complement strand
GGAGATCCACCCAGTCCATTCTGAAGGAGATCAGCCCTGGGATTTCTTTGGAAGGAATGATGCTGAAGCTGAAACTCTAGTACTTTGGCCACCTCATGCGAAGAGCTGACTCATTGGAAAAGACTCTGATGCTGGGAGGGATTGGGGGCAGGAGGAGAAGGGGACGGCAGAGGATGAGATGGCTGGATGGCATCACTGACTTGATGGACGTGAGTCTGGGGGAACTCCAGGAGTTGGTGATAGAGAAGGAGGCCTGGCATGCTGAGATTCATGGGATCGCAAAGAGTCAGACCCAACTGAGCTACTGAACTGAACTGAACTGAACTGTGGTCCATGTGATCAGTTTGATTAGTTTTCCGTGATTGTGGATTTCATTCTGTCCACAGTCTGACAGATAAGAGGCTTATGGAAGCTTCCTGATGGGAGAGACTGACTGAGGTCTTTTTCTGATGGGTGGGGCCATGCACAGTAAATCTTTAATCCAATTTTCTGTTGATAGGCAGGGCTGTGTTCTGTCCCTGTTGTTTGAAACTATGGTGGAGGTAATGAAGATAATGGTGACCTCCTTCAAAAGGTTCCATGCACACAGTGCTGCACTCAGTGCCTCTGACCCTGCAGCAGGCCACCGCCAACCCTCCCCTCTGCCAGAAACTCCTGGACATGCACAGGCAAGTATGGCTCAGTCTCTTGCGGGGTCACTGCTCCTTTCTCCTGGGTCCTGGTGCACACTGCCACTGCTGCTTCTAGGAGACTCTCCTGGAGAGGTGGGAGGGTGTGTCAGCAGGAGCCATATTTCAGACCTCATTCTAGAAGCTGGTGCTGGAGATTTGTTAGCTCATTGGTGGCAACACCTGGCCACACTTGGCCCCACCTGACATCCTGGACCAAATGCCTCAGGTTAGATGCCTTGGCTTCTAATTCACTGCTAAAAGCTACTGAGCACAGCGTGCCTGTTTCTGGTCACTATGTCCCTAGTTTGTTTGCTTTCTGCACCCAAGTCCCTGTTCCCACCCCTTGCCCATCCTCCAAATGACTCTTGGCCCCTAGCCTCTGTCCCCAGAGACTGGAGTCCCAGCACAAACCAATTCGTCTGGCCACAGCCCTGCTGTTTGCTAACTGGCATCCCCAAAACTGATACAGTCTGGGCTTTGGGGGGAAGAAAAGGACTCTTCTACATCTTGATTGTTGATCCTTCAGGCATCTGGGAGATGTGGGAAGTCAGTTCTCTCCCTCACAGGTGAAGATGCTGAGGCCTGGACACAAACCTAAGGCCACACAGCTTACAAGTACAGAATCAAATTTCAAACCAGATTTGGCAAGGCCAAAGACAGATCTGTCCGACCTTAACACTCACCTGTACCCACTGTACTTGTGGTTTTCAGACTATTCCCCAGGAATTTAAAGTCCAGAGCAGGTGATTTTAAAACATCACAATTGGTGTTTTTTTCTGGCTTACTTCACTTTTTATAACAGGCTCCAGTTTCATCCACCTCATTAGAACTGATTCAAATGTATTCTTTTTAATGGCTGAGTAATACTCCATTGTGTATATGTACCACAGCTTTCTTATCCATTCATCTGCTGATGGACATCTAGGTTGCTTCCATGTCCTGGCTATTATAAACAGTGCTGCGATGAACATTGGGGTACACGTGTCTCTTTCCCTTCTGGTTTCCTCAATGTGTATGCCCAGAAGTGGGATTGCTGGATCATAAGGCAGTTCTATTTCCCTGTATACGAGACAGCAAAAGAGACACTGATGTATAGAACAGTCTTTTGGACTCTCTGGGAGAGGGAGAGGGTGGGATGATTTGGGAGAATGGCATTGAAACATGTATAATATCATATATGAAACGAGTCGCCAGTCCAGGTTCAATGCACGATACTGGATGCTTGGGGCTGGTGCACTGGGACGACCCAGAGGGATGGTATGGGGAGGGAGGAGGGAGGATGGTTCAGGATGGGGAACACATGTATACCTGTGGCAGATTCATGTTGATATATGGCAAAACCAATACAATATTGTAAAGTTAAAAAATAAAATAAAAAAAAATAAAACATCACAATTATTTTGTGCACTTTTGCACTTTAACATATCTTAAGCATTTTTATAAAACTATACAAATTAAAGCAACATACAAAGTTCCCTTGTGGCTCAGCTGGTAAAGAATCTGCCTGCAATGCAGGAGATCGGGTTTGATCCCTGGGTTTGGAATATCTCCTAGAGAAGGGAAAGGCTACCCACTCCAGTATTGTGGCCTGGAGAATTCCATGGACTGTATAGTCCATGGGGTTGCAAAGAGTCGGACACAACTGAGCTACTTTTGTACACACACACACACACACAGTCAGTCTGTTTTATATCAAATTTGGGTAACCTGTGCTACTGAGTTGGTGCATGTAGACCTCAAAATAAACTTTCCTTATTGTCTTATGAAAATGGAAATTTCTAAATTTCCACATTATCTCATTAATATATTTACCTTCTTTGTATAAAAATGAACAGATATGGGGCAAGGTCATTACATCATGGAAGTGACAAAGTTTTGATATATTTTACCAGTAAGGTAAGATGGGACATCTATGCCAATTTGTTGGGGAAAACTGAAAATTGAAAAAAAAAAAAAAAAAAGGACTACTCTCTACTCCACTCTCTACTCTGTGTTTCATGTTCTCACCATTTATATTTCAATTGTACTTTTTACTCAGCTTCCTTGAACATCTTTTCAGGATAGCCTAAATAGTACTGCCCTTTTATTAAAATCACATATCACTGCCTCACTAATGTATTTAGTCTCTATGAGTTTATTGTCTATTATCACAATTCTCATCTCCCTCCCACCCTCCAAGTGTAGACTCCAGGAAGGAAGGGACTTTGTTCTGTTTATGGCTACATCAGAGCGCCTAGACTACTGTCCAGAATACAGTAGACACTCAACAAATTTTTTCTGAATGCATGAATAGAAGAATAGATGAATGAATGAAAATTAATTTAACTACTTTGAGATTTTAAGTGACTATGTGACAGAGACAGGTACTAAGATGCATGAGAGTTTTTTTTTTTTTTTTTTAATGAATTGCCAAACATCTCATAATGTTAGAACATAAACTTGAAAAGTGTTTTCTATAATACAATTGTGGTTTTATATCAGCCGAAGAACCCATTCATCAACTCCCTCCAGCTTATACATTTACTACTTAAGGAACAGGGACAGTTCTTAGACATGGAGAGTAATTCAACTTTAGAATAAAAATATCTTGCCCCTTCTCTTTCAAACCTCTGGATGAGTTGCATTTAAGAGAATACTGATATCATGAAGTCAGATTTCAGGAATTTATATATGCCACTGTTACCTGTGTGAATCACAAGTTTTTCCTCCCGTATTATATGACCTAGCAAGATGCAGACATAAGTGGAATGCTGAGACTACTCTTAGCATATTTGACTGTAAATATTAGTCAAAAAGCTTATTTTGAAGGCTATGTTGCTCTAAAATGCCTCATTTTTCTTAATAGCTAGTTTCAAATGTTATACATGTGAACGTATAAGAATCAGTTCATTCCAATCAAATAAACCTGGTCTGTTTCAAGTCAGAGTTCTTTTATAATTTGAGGAAAATAATGAATTCCACTGCTAAAAGAAATCATAATCTGAAAACAATGGCCTTACCATGCACAACATCCGCAACCATCACCTGCCCTAGAAGGCTCTGGGTGGAGTTTGAAGTGGTCCCTTGCCTGCTGGAACTCACTCATGGCACAACTCACTCACGGCACTGAAGTCCAGCTTTGTAGACAGGACCAGTCTCCATCCTTCCTCTTTAGCTCTAACTCACAGTAGTTAGAGCAAGATGAAGGCCTCAGGCATGAGGCCAGGGGGAGCTAGTTACTCTGTCTCTGCCACTAACCAGTGGTGAGGAAGCAATTTCACTTCTCAAGCATCTGTTCCATCATCTGGCAAAATAATAATGTTATTTCATAGGGCTGTGGTGAGAATTAAGCAGATAATGTGGGCAAAGCTTTTGAACAGAACTAGGGTGATGTTATATTTATTATTTTCATTATCATCATGTTTTAGTTCTTAGGTTCAAGCCTTTTAGGTTCTTAGGTACACGAGGCACCTTGCTTCATGCCTGTTGGACAGATGTATTCAGAAAGGCCAAGGATTATAAGTAAATAACATAAAGAATTACATAATGGATTGCAGTATGATCAATGTTCGTCATTTTGCAGTTGTTGAGCACGTTGCTCCTGAAGGTTGCTCTCCAGTCTTGGTGTTCCAGCTGGAAGGGAAGGGCCCAAGCCTGCAAACCGTCATCCCTGCTGATGCATATTTCATCCCCATCAGCATCTCTCACTGCTTATCTATGGACTTTGGAAGCAATAAAGCAAAAATATTCAAATGCTCTTAACTTAAAAATGCATCCAGAAGCATCCATATCCTGAGATGGGAAGGAACTTAAAAAGGTCCTGTGTCCTAGTCCTGTCTCCTGGGAAGGGTACTTGAAAGGATTTTCTGGGCTTCCTAGCTACAAAGAGGACTTCTTAAATGGGGACTAGCATAGTGGAACAAGGTAATGCCCCTGAAAGCCACACCAGGAGGTGACACTCTATGATCCAGCCTCAAGAAACCAGGACTGGGGGCTCCCCTGCAAGAGTCAGGCCCACTCCTGCCCACTACTGACCACTAAATTTGAGCTGCCTGGGATGTGGCACAGTTCGGTGCACTTGTTCCTCTCCCCTCCACAGTGCCCCTGTTTTAGGGTCCCTCTGTCCCCATGCTGGGGTGAGCCAGGGTCACTCTCTTTAGAAGAACATCCTTCTCAGGCTCCTGCCCTGGTCCTTCTCAGATCACTGCTGCCTGCTATCTCCCTGACCTGACCTTGTTGCTCACAGAATCACTGCCTCCAATAAGATGAGAAAGAAGCTAAGAGGTCTTTGAAAACCCCATGGCTCCTCCAACTGAGTAGTAACACATCCACTCATATCCCCAGCCTTGACCTGTTGAGTACCCACTATTCTCAGGCTCAGTGCCAGGCACTAGGCATTTGGAAAATGAACAAAGCAGAGCACCTGAATCAACCCACTCACAGTGTCGAGATGGGTACGGAGTAAAAAATAAGAGGGAAGCGTAGAGGCTGGGAAGGCTACCTGACCCAGTGGGATACTACGCAGGCTGGGCAACTTGGGAAGCAGAATCTGTGATGGAATCATCAGGCAGCATTCAGTAAGGAACTGCCCTGGGAGGGAGAGGACATAAGTGGGTTGGGCAGAGGGAAAAATTGAGTCATGACTCAGTGATACAGGCCCAACAACAGCCTCAGCCAATACCACGGAGACCTCTGAAGTTAAAATAACACAGTGGCATTTCCCCCATATCCAAACCATTATGTTCCTACATCAGCCATTGAACTGAGCCAAAGGGCATGTCCTTGAACACATCATTTCCCAAACTCCTATGTATACACCCTCCTTTATTCTGGATCATCCCTTGGGATCACTACTCTGCAGAGTACATTTTAGGTCTCAAGTCCAAAAGGTCATCTGTGTCACTGACTTTCTAAGATTCAGAACATGGCTGCCTGGATGGGACTTCCCCAGGCACATTCCTGAATTGGCCAGGATGCTATCAGGTGATAAGGATTGAACCACTACTCATACTGATTCAAGAAGAAAAACAGGGTAAGGATTTTAATGGCTTATATAATTGAAAAGTCCAGAGATGAGTCTAGAGATCTTCAGGAAAAGCTGGATCCAGGGCTTTGCTCTTTTTCAATCTTTTAGCTCTGCTTTCCCCTGTGCTAGCTGAATTCTTATGCATGTTCTTTCTTTGCAGTGCCTCTTGGCAGCTCCAGGCTTATATTCTTCCATTTTAATAATCCCCATTAATAAATACGGGGCTTCTACTTTTTCATATTGCTAATGAAATCATAAATTTGCACCTCATTGGCTTTATGGATGTCACCTACCCAGCCCTGAATCAACTGATGTCATGGGGATGGAATACATTGATTGTTTGGGTTTTCAGTGTATACTGAGGAAGAAGGAGGCTGTCACTCTTTCCAAACTACATGGCCTGGCAGTGAGTGGAAAAACAGTTCCCCAAAGGAAAATCAGGATCCAACCTCAGGAGGGGAAATGGATGCTGAACTTACAGAAACATCCCACAAACACTCTTTACTGACACAGCTTATAGGGCCTGTTCTGGAGAGTCTGGAAGACATGCTAGAAAAAGCCCTTCACTGGGACCCGTTCCTTCTTGTACCATGTCCAGTGTGGCTAGCCCCTACATTTCATGTCACTCCCAGCCAAGCTGGTCATCTATCCTGCTGCACTAAAGAAACACCCAATGGGGAGATGACCAGGAGCTGTCTGAATAATGTCCACAAGTTTCTTCCCAACTTCCTGTCTGGGCGATTTACTAGCAAGTATCCATGGAATAGATTTGGCGCTTGGGATGCAGGAGGGGGCCAGAAAGAGGGAGGAAAGTAAATGCAACAAAAACCTAAAAGCCTGTGCTAATCATTAATTTCAACTTTTTGTGCAATCCATTCTCTCTGACAGGGAGGAAAGCCAGCTGACTGAAGTCTCACAAACTCATAGATGATGTGGGACTGAAAGAGGACCTTCAATATGTCCTGCCCAACCTTCTACCTGGCATACGGAATCCCCTCAGCAGGCTTCCTGATGCGCCCTTGAACACTTCCACTGACAGAGGGCTCACCACCTCCAAAGCAACTTTTTCACAGCAGCTTATCTTGAGCCAAGATCTATCACCCAGAAACTTCTAACACTGATCTTGGTTCTTCCCCCAGCATGGCCTGAGTCCTCTGGGCTTGCAGTAATTCCCCACTCCACCTCTGGTGCAGATGCTACTGAGACAGAAATAAACAGTGGCATCCAGGCAGACACTTGTCAATGGCATTAGGCTTGACTCTGGGCCTTCCAGAGAAACTGGTCACAGACCGACCGGGACCCAGAACAGACCTTTGGCTTTTCCTCACCTTCTGGTTACTGCTGACAGTTTAGATCTTGATTGGCCTCTTGAAATCTGATTCTACTCTGAGTTTCCAACTCGACCTCAGCAGCTGTTGGCTCTATTCTGGCATGCCTGGACCTAATCCTGCCTTGTTCTGTAGCTACAGAGGCTCCTGACCACTCACTGCTCCAGTCAGGAGCAGACTTCTCTGCCATCTGATGACAGGGCTTCCTCTGACTCATTCATGCCTCTGTGTGAATCTGAAGGCTCACGTTCTGGATAGACACAGGCATGCCAAGACACATGACTTGGTGAGTGGAAAGTTAGCAGGACCTTAGTGCTCCCACACGCTTTGCCCCTCGGCAGAGGACAGCCTGCACAGCAGTGAGCAGCAGCCCTGTCTGACATCGCCCTGATTGGCACTGACCACATAGGGGTCCAGGCTTTCCCCATAGGACCTGCTTGAACCCAGAGCTGACCTCCCTGCAGCCTTTAGTCCACATCACTGTCCAAGTCACCCCAAACTTGAGGTTCCCGAGAGCTAAAATCATCTCATTAATGCTCACTCGGCTCAATAAATGCCTACCAAGCCAAAAGACGAGTGACAAGAAGGAAAAAAGAAGAAACTCACTTTTCACCCCCTGGATAGCACCATAGGACCTTGGGTCAGTGAGCATTTGCTGGTAAGTCAGCCCCGCCTCTTCAGCAAGAGTTTCTTCACTCCACTGTTCCATCAAAACGCCCCCTTTTAAGGATTCCCTGTCCAGCGCTTTCTGCTTCCGCCTTGATGCACATTAAATCAACCTGGGCTGTTACTGGAGAGGAGAAGGCGGAGATGGTCCCCCCTTCCTAATGGAGAAGACACTCTTCCTTTGTAGATTTTCCCTTTTTCCTGCTGACCCAATGCACT
This sequence comes from Bison bison bison, assembly GCF_000754665.1. Classification (NCBI taxonomy): domain Eukaryota; kingdom Metazoa; phylum Chordata; class Mammalia; order Artiodactyla; family Bovidae; genus Bison; species Bison bison. The sequence goes on along the minus strand of NW_011494956.1, from coordinate 15,849,078 downwards.
TTTTGGCCTTGACCCTGCACAGACAGCTGTGCACAGACAGCTCCTCAAATAAAAATGAATGATCACTTGCCAGGGAATCAATGAGCCCAGAGAAGAGCCCTAAGAGGGAAACAGGCATCCCAGTCCTGTGACATGGGTCAGACACACTTTAGTACCCACGCTGCTGACCGCCCCTCTTTTGGCCCTCTACACCTGACCTCTGACCTCCGCTGCCCACCCTTCCACCCCTCACCAACCCACCATGCCCCTGGCAGAGCACAGCGGAAGAACCCACTGATGCGGCACAGGAGGCCTGCTTTCCTGCAAATAGTGTTGGCTGCGCACAGAATTACACTGCCGAGGGGCAAGCAGAATGGATGGGGGAGTCTGACAGGCCCGGAGACCCCAGAGCAATTTCACTTGGTTTTGATTCATGGCTTGTCAAAGCACTAACCAAATATTCCATTTTCATTTTCGCCCTCCTCTCTCTCCCATTGACTGGCATCATAATTGAAAACTCTGGCGTGAAGGGTCGGGGCCACCTTTATGCAGGGCCCTCAATTCCACCTGCTCAGAATGTCTTGCGCCTCAAAGAGGACAGAGGGGAAAATCAGCAAACAGATGGTGTGGGGATTAGATTCACATGGGCCACCCTCAGACGACTCTGTTATCTCGGCTTGAGCAACCTGGGACTCTCCAGCCCTCTGCTCTCTGCCTTCTGAGCTTATTCCTGCTTGTTTGCTCAACTGTGAAAAGGATGCAGGGCCAGAAAGGTGGGCTGAGTTTGCAATCACTCTTTCCCTCCTTGTTTGAAGGCCTGCCAAGAGGCAAGCTGGCAAAAGGAGAGTTTTACAATAAAGGAGCAACCTGACTTGGGGAATTTTTAAATCTTCCTTTTCTCAAATAAATATCTCATAAAAGGCTAACCCAAATGATAGTAACACCAAACATTTATTTATTTTATTTTATTTTTTAACTTTACAATTTGTATTGGTTTTGCCATATATCAAAACGAATCCGCCACAGGTATACATGTGTTCCCCATCCTGAACCTTCCTCCCTCCTCCCTCCCCATACCATCCCTCTGGGTCGTCCCAGTGCACCAGCCCCAAGCATCCAATATCGCACATCGAACCTGGACTGGTGACTCGTTTCATATATGATATTATACATGGTTCAATGCGTTCTCCCAAATCATCCCACCCTCTCCCTCTCCCACAGAGTCCAAAAGACTGTTCTATACATCAGTGTCTCTTTTGCTGTCTCGTATACAGGGTTATTGTTACCATCTTTCTAAATTCCATATATAGGCGTTAGTATACTGTATTGGTATTTTTCTTTCTGGCTTACTTCACTTTTTATAATAGGCTCCAGTTTCATCCACCTCATTAGAACTGATTCAAATGTATTCTTTTTAATGGCTGAGTAATACTCCATTGTGTATATGTACCACAGCTTTCTTATCCATTCATCTGCTGATGGGCATCTAGGTTGCTTCCATGTCCTGGCTATTATAAACAGTGCTGCAATGAACATTGGGGTACATGTGTCTCTTTCAATTCTGGTTTCCTCAATGTGTATGCCCAGCAGTGGGATTGCTGGATCATAAGGCAGTTCTATTTCCAGTTTTTTAAGGAATCTCCACACTGTTCTCCATAGTGGCTGTACTAGTTTGCATTCCCACCAACAGTGTAAGAGGGTTCCCTTTTCTCCACACCCTCTCCAGCATTTATTGCTTGTAGACTTTTGGATCGCAGCCATTCTGACTGGCGTGAAATGGTACCTCATAGTGGTTTTGATTTGCATTTCTCTGATAATGAGTGATGTTGAGCATCTTTTCATGTGTTTGTTAGCCATCTGTATGTCTTCTTTGGAGAAATGTCTATTTAGCTCTTTGGCCCATTTTTTGATTGGGTCATTTATTTTTCTGGAATTGAGCTGTAGGAGTTGCTTGTATATTATTGAGACCTTACAACTTTGCAGGAGCTGTTCTAAAATTTTTACATAAATGATTTCATTTTATTTTTGTAAGAACACTATGTGCTAGGTACTATTACTTACTGCCACTTCTTAGATGGGGCGCTGATAACAAGGAATGCTAAGAAACTTGTTCGAGGTCAAACAGTTAAGAACTATTAAAGAACACGATTTCAATATACAGCCAGCCATCTTAATCTGTATGTCATGCTTCCCTGAGCTCAAAGATGGAGACCTAAAACAAACAGGTAGATAGAGAGATGATAGCAATAAATTAGATGATAGATGGATACATAGATAGAAAATAGATTCATATATATATATATATATATGTATGAGGGTGGTACAAGAATCCCAGTTGTCCTTGTCTGTTGGAGGTAGAATGGTTCAGCTACCCTAGGGTCCAGTTTGAAAAGGTGGGGAAGGAACAGAAAGAATTAAAGGGGCTGAAGTTCTGAGTCTGTGTCATCGGAATATGGTATATCTGTAGAAACAGGAGCTGTCCAGACCCTTTATGCTCACTGCTGTGCTATGACCTGGCCAGGTCAGCAACTGACACAGGAGTGAAGCGCAGGCTGTGCAAGCCTCAGATGGACAACCAGGAGCCTGGACAAGTTGGAACGCCACCCAGTGGGGCACTCTGGCCTGGGGTGGGAATGGGTGACTGGAAGGCAGAGTGGAAATCTAGGCAGGACCAGACTTGGGAACCCTGTGCATAGGGTTCCAAGGGAACAAGATACCACATCCAGTGCAACAAATGCTACTGTGAACAGACCTACAGTTGAGCTCCTGGAAGCACCCCAGGGCAGGACCCCAGATGTATTTTTATCAAGCACCTCAGATGGTTCTGGTCATCAGACGGGCATGGAAACTTCAGAGGTAAAAATGTGAAAGTCTGAAAGAGCTTCATTATTCCTTTTGCCACTCCCCGGTCTGCCTGCCCCAACCATGTTTTCTGCCACTAGCAGGTGAGTGCAATACCAGCTCCTTCCTTGACCCACCCACACAGGCAGTCTGCTCACTCTCTGAGTTCAGGGCTTTAATAATTGGTTTCCCCAGAATCCCAAATCCGGCGAAGTTTAAATCTGAAATTTCTTGTGCTTTCTGCCACAGTCCTAGTGCCTGGCATGCAATCTGCCCCCAATTCTTAGAACATCGTGATGCGTGATTGAGCCCCATGATGCATCTACTGCCCTCTGCTGCCTGGATGCCTAGATGCCAGACACAGGGGCCACCTACTGCTAGCTCCAAGACAGAAGAGTTTTTCCCTTTGCCTGTCAGGAAGACCATGCCCTGAGTTATACTAATGTGTGCTGGTTGTTATTGTTGCTATAACTAATTTCCAAAACCTTAGTGACTTAATGTACAAATTTATTATCCTAAGGTTTTGGAGGTCAGAACTCTGAAGTGGGTCTTACTGGATTAAAATCAAGGTGTCAGCTGCTCTGCATTCCTTCTGGAGGCTCTGCAGGAGGATCCTTGCTTTCCCTTTGCCAGCTTCTAGAGGCCCCCATATTCCTTGGCTTGTGGCCATGCACTGCTCTCACCTTTGCTCCCATTTTTATATTTTCTCTCCCCCTGACCCTCCTACCTTCTTCCTGTCATGATCCTTGTGATTATACTGGACCCATTCAGATGGTTCAGGATCACTGCCCCATCTAAATATCCTTAATTTAGTGCTTGCTTCAGCAGCACATATAATAAAATTGGAATGATACAGAGATTAGCATGGCCCCTGCACAAGTATGACATGGAAATTCATGAAGCATTCCATATTTAAAAAAGAAAAAAGATCCTTAATCACAGCTGCAATGTCCCCTTTGCCACGGAAGGTGACATATGCACAGATTCTGAGGATTTGTTGTGGACATGTTCGTATTTTCTACCACAGGTTAATAATGTGCATATCACCTTGCCCTGGGTCAGCACATGAAGTAGAGGCCTAGGCTTTGAGAATGGGGCACACACTTGGGAAGGTTACCCTGCCCAGGAGCAGAGCCCAAGCTATTCCTGGACCGAGACTCCACCAAGTGAGACACCCAGGGAGGATGGGGGTGTGCTGTGAGGAGCAGATGTGTGCACATGCATGTATATACACACACCTGTGTGCACATGTGTATACATGGGTCAGAAAAGCAGTTATTTGAGGCTCTGAAGGCAGTAAGTGCTGAAAACAGCAACCCAGAGAAAGAGCAAGGAGAAGGCGGCTTGGCAGCATTCTCTAACTAAATGGCATGGAAGAACGTGCATCTCAAATTCCCAAGACTCCTCACTGCCGAATTCATTTCTCCACGGAAGCCGAAGAATTCAAGAACGCTCTAGTGCTCATTTCAGAAAAACAGGTCTGAGGAGACCAAATTGCCTTCTGCTGTCTCGGGCTGCATTGGGAGGCGGACGTGGTCAGCTGTTGCCTCCACAGCCTGACCCTCAGCCTCTGAACACAGATTTGCTGATCAGACCCCGAATAGCCCAGGCCTTTGCAAACAGGCTGTTTCGCTCAATGTGTGGAACATCTCTCTCTGAGCACACAGATGGGAAAGCCTCTGCAGGGGTGAGTCATTAATTCCTCCAGGCTCGGTGGAGGCCTCCAGGGCCCTGCAGGGGTGAGGCCTGAGGACCACAGCAAGGGAGGAAAGCAGGAGCATCTCAGAGAGAAGGGACTCCACCCGCCACAGGCCCAACTCCAGGAGGTGCCACTGACATTGTGGGGGCCTGGAGGGACAGAAGAGGCCTCCGTGAGGCCCATATAACACAGCTCTTTTTCTAGAGCCATCTGGTCAGGTTCCAGAGCAGGTGAGGTCCTGGCCCCAGCTCCAGAAGGGCGGCTGCAGGCTTCTCTGGGTCCCTGGTCTACCCAGCACTTGTGCAGTGAGAACAAAGACACCTCCTGGGGCTGTGATTTTCAATAATGCTTTCAAGAAAACATTCAAATAACCCAGCTGACAGCCTAAACCCATCTGGGAGCCTACAGGATGGAGTGGGGACAATCTTCATTCTGTTTCAAATGATGGTAAATGTATCATCTTTCATTTCTGAGGACTTTTGTTTATTGTTCTCTGTGTGACTTTTTCACATTTATGTCCACCATTTACCTCCTATTTTCCCATTAATTCTATTTCTTGCTTATCTTTCTTTCTCTGTCTCCCCTCCCCTTACCCTCATATTCCACAATTTCATCTCAACTCTTGGAAATACCTCCTCTCCCAAGAGATTTCCCTCTTCTACTTCCAAACTATCCCCTAAATTCTTATTTTAATAAGCTCCCAACACTGATCTCCTTACAAATCATTCTTTGCCATTTTGCAATTGAACCAGTGTCTTGGTTAAAATGAAAATTTCCCAGGGCACACAATAAATAATAAAAAAGAATAACATAATTGCAAGGGCTATGATTCTGAGCAGAAGGAAATAATGTGAAGCAGTTGAACTACATTTTGTGAATCTTATGATCAAAATGCAAAAATGAGGGGAGGTGGTAGGCAGGAGCTTGGCTCCAAAAGCCCTCGACAGTTCTGGAAACTGAACATTAACTTTGTTGAGGGCACTGATCTTAGGAAAATAAACATCTCTTCTCACAGAGACCTACCCTTTGCAAGATGTTAGGAGTCAGTCTTGTAGAAAGAAGGAACCCAGTGTAAAAGAAGGCTTGCAAAGGAATTTTCTGGAGGTCCAGTGGCTAAGGCTCTGTACTTTCAAAGCAGGGGACATAATTTCCATCCATAATTGGGGAACAAAAATTCCACAAGCCACATGGCACAGCCAAAAAAGAAGTTTTGTGCAAAGTTAACAAATCCTTAGTGCCAGGCTCCACACTGCACATTGGGTTTCCAAAGGACAAACACAGAACACCCCCTGCTCCTGTGGGCCTTGTCATCTTGTGGTGAAAGGATTAAGGAGCACTAGACTTTAAGGGTGGCACAGGCATGATCCCAAATTAGAGACATTCGATTGCAGCCCTGCCTCTGTCGATGTGATTTTCAGTGAGTTGCTTAACCTCTCCAGGCCTTGGTTTCCTTATCTGTAGAATGGGAGTAATAAGAGAATCTCCTATTGTTGTGAGATTGACAGGGTATTCACTCTATAGAGACCCAAGCCCAGCGGCTGGGCAGAGTGACCACTCCATTTTGAGTAACCCTATGTTGAGAATGAATAGGCCTTATAAACTAAAACATGAAGCCCTGTGGAGCCTGAAGGCAAGTTTTCGAGAAGGGTGATAAATTGAGGGGCATGGGATGTTACATAGGACCCTGCTGCTATCATTTAGTTACTCAGTCATGTCCGACTCTTTGCAATCCCATGGACTTGTAGCCCACTTGCTCCTCTGTCCATGGGATTTCCCAGACAAGAATACTGTCGTGGGTTGCCGTTTCCTTCTCTAGGGGATCTTCCCAACCCAGGGATCAGGCCCACATCTCCTGCACTGACAGGTTCATTCTTTACCACTGAGCCCCCAGGGAAGCCCCATGTAGTACCCTAGACACTGGCTAAAGCAAGACTGGGAAACTTCAACATGAGGTCTAACCCAGTGCCCTGCCCCAGTAGATAGTGAAACTTCCTCCACCCAGACAATGTGGTGGTGAGGGGACCTCTGCTGCTGAGGCTGTGACCAGAACCACCCCTAGGAGGTCTGAAGGACGCTGCTGTCCTGGTGTTTCATGTGGTACCATTTCACAGATGAAAAGCTGAGGCCCACAGGAAAGTGGCTCAAGGCCCTTCAAGGAAGCCAGCAAGATAGGGTGGACCTCTGCCCATTGTTTGGATGGATACGAACACATTTGAGGCAACAGGGGTGATGGGAGCCTCCTGGGTGAAGCTGAGGTGCTATTGCACACACAGCAAGAAGTTTTGGCCCCCTTGAGGGCACACGGCACAGAAGGCTGTGTTCCTTAAGTGTTGATGGCTTTGTCTCCCCATGGTGTGGAGTTAACACAGATGCCATCGCAGAAGGCAGGAGGGAGGAGGGAAAAGTTGGGCCCTGGCTGCCCACGAGCCATCTATATACCTGCAGCAAGTCCCTTCTGCCCCTCTCAGCCTTGTCTCATCAGGATTGGCTTGAATTAGAACCAGAGTCTCACACTAATAGGCTTAGCTAGTGGGTGGTGCCTGCCTAGGGTCCCTTCCTCCTTCTTCTCTTCCTTTCCATGGCTCTTGAATACCCTTAATGGACCAGCTTGTCCTCTCCAGTCCATCTCAGGTTCTCCCATCTCAAATTCTCCCTCTCGTCAGCATCATGATCCATTGCCCACCTGGCCCCATATACATTTGAATTAGTAATCTTAGGAAAGATTTCCTCTAAGGTTTTACTACTCTAAAGGCAGTCTACAGACGAGTAGCACTGGCATTTCCCAGGATCGCAGACTCCCAGGCCCCTTTCCAGAACTGATGAAACAGAGTGTGCATTTATTTTAAATGATGCCTGTGCGAGCTGGTGCAGGGGTTCCCCTCTGAGATTCTTTGTAGCCCAATCTCATGTCCTGTCTGCCCTTCAGAACACACTGTGTACCCCTTCCATGCTTCTCCATGCTCCATCCCAAACTGGATCTTTCTGGGTACAAGTCAGTCTGACTTTCCACCAGAGGGTGAGGATACCTTCAGGAATTCTCTCTTATACTGATGATCTTAGCTTCATCTTCAGAAAGATCCCTTTTCATGTTCAGTGCCTCAAAGATGGGCAGTTCAGCCCCTACAGTATTCACAGGCTTGGTACCCTCATGGAAAACTAGTGAAGCTAGAGAGAAATGCAGACACGGCAAATTCTCATCCTGCTGAAACATAATCAGCTTTTGCTTCTGCAGCAATTAGCATAATATTACCGATAATGTTTTACATGGCAATTTTGCTGTAAACATTTGTGCTAATTTGCCATGACCTAATTATTTTATGACATACAATTACGAAGTATTTTTCAAGTCGAAATATTTTTGTTTTATGTTTCTATAATCCTTTCCTAGGAAAAAAATTAAGAAATCAGCACACCCACAACTTGAAACACACAATGCTCTCTTAGCTGTTGTTTGTGACACTTTACTTCGCTAAGCTGGGAGGAATTCCCCAGTGCTGGAGCGCTGGTGATGCTGCATTCACTCATGACTAATTTGAATTGGGCGTCATTGAATCTGCCTACTCCATTATTACACAGCGAGATTGTCAGCTCTACACTCTCAGCCTCCTTCCAACACCCACTCACTCCCAAACATGCAAACACTCCAAATTGGGCAGTGGGGAGGTGGCAAATGCTTGCAGTGTGAGAAAGGGGCTGGGTTTCCTTTTGAATGAATGTTAAAGCTTTGGTTAAAAGGAGAGCATGAGCATTGCATTATCCTCCCCACAGACAGGTTCTTAACTGCCTCCTCAAATCCACAAATGCTGAAGGGAACAGCCCCACCATCCCCTGAGTTCTGAATGACTGGGAGGACGGAGATGCTGTTCTGGTCACTGGGACAACAGTCTCAGTATCAACCCAGCCTGTGGGCGACAGCTGTCACCCTCCCCAGAGCAGGCCTGAGGAGCAGTAGGTAATAAGGCTCCAGATCTTCAGTGGACAGTCATACCTGCCTGACCTCAGACTCCTGGATGGACCAAGGGAGATGGCCAGTCTGTGGAAGGTTGGCTGCGCCCATCCATTGAGGCAGGTCCCCCAGACAGGGTTCTGAGGCCAAGCCAGAGAACATACCAAGCCTCAGACTCCAGTCATCCCTGGAGGGGCTAAACTCTCAGAGAACTGGACCACATAAGGAGGGCCAGAGGCCAGAAAGCAGGAATGAGGAGGACTTTAAGTTCCGCAAAGTCAGAAGGCAGTAGGGTGAGGTAAGGGGGTGACCACAGTGGGCACTGCCAGGAAGAGGCACAGAGGTATGCCCATGGAGGGGCTCCTCTAGGACACACTTCACTGATGTGGGTTCATGCCATGCCCAAGCATCCTGGGTTAGACCCTGGACCCTGAATCTGGATTCAAATCCTGGCTCCAACCCACTTACTCAAGGTGCAAATGGAGTAAATTCTTTTTTTCTTAACATTAGCATTTTATTTTATTTTTTAATATAAATTTATTTATTTTAATTGGAGGCTAATTACTTTACAATATTGTATTGGTTTTGCCATACATCAACATGAATCTGCCACAGCTGTACACATGTTCCCCATCCCTAACCCCCCTCCCACCTCCCTCCCCATACCATCCCTCTGGGTCATCCCAGTGCACCAGCCCCAAGCATCCTGTATCATGCATCGAGCCTGGTCTGGCAATTCTTAACATCCCTGTTCTTCAGTTACCTCTTCTGAAATGGAAAGAATAATATTTCCTACAGTCTAAGATTTTGTAAAGATTGAATTAATATTTTTAAAACCTCTGGAACAGGCACTACATTTGTTTTAGTAAATAAAATTTCTTCTTTCAGCTTTTAACCAAGACAAGAACAGAAGCTGCAAGGAACAGGCTCCCATCAGACCAAAAGAGGAGAGTAGCAATGTAGGTCAACTTCTTTAGTGATTATTGAACTGAAGATCATTAAACATTTGTTGCAATAAATATTTTTGATTGAAAGGATGGAACATTTACAGAGCACATACTCTGTGTTAGGCCCTGACCAGGTCCTGGGGGAATACAAACACAAAAAAACAAAGCTCCAGCCTTGAAGAACCCACAGTCAGCAGAAGTAGACCTGCAAACTAATAGTTGTGTGAAAAAAAATAAAACTGTGTACAGACAGGTCACAAAAGAGGAAATAGGGCTAGCACAGAAATCTGTGGTTTCCATATCTACCAATTCACATTTGTAACCATAGATTTTAAGGGATTTCAGAGATTTTAATCAGCTTAATCAAAGTATGCTTTATGATCCATAAAATTCACTAACTTAAAGCACACAACATAATCAACTTTACAAACATATATAGTCACATGCTGCTGCTGCTAAGTCATTTCAGTCGTGTCTGACTCTGTGTGACCCCATAGATGGCAGCCCACCAGGCTCCACCATCCCTGGGATTCTCCAGGCAAGAACACTGGAGTGGGTTGCCATTTCCTTCTCCAATGCATGAAAATGAAAAGTGAAAGTGAAGTCACTCAGTCGTGTCTGACTCTTCGCGACCCCATGGACTGCAGCCTACCAAGCTCCTACATCCATAGGATTTTCCAGGCAAGAGTACTGGAGTGGGGTGCCATCGCCTTCTCCGATATAGTCACATAAGTACCATCATAATCACAATATAGAACACTTGCATCACCCCAAAACGTCCCTCATACTCCTTCATAGTCACTTTCTCTAACCACAGCCCTGGCAACTTCTGATCTTCTTTCTGTCGCTACAGTTTGGCTATTTCTACAATCTTCTACAAGTTGGATCACACACTGTATGCTCATACAGCATAATGTTTTGGGGATTCGTTCATGCTATTGTGTGTGGCAATAGTTTGTTCCTTTCTATTGCTGAGTAGAATTCCATTGTGTGGATGCGCTCTGGTGTTCATTTACTGGATGATAGACATTTAGACAGCTTCTAATTTTTGGATAGTACAGAGAAAGCTATTATAAACATTAACATAAAAGACTTTAAAAGGGCATATGTCTTCATTTCTTTTGAATAAATGCCTAGGAGTAGGAGTGCTACTCTTACAATAGGTCATATTGTGAGTGTTTATTTAATTTTTTCATTTAAAAAAATTTTTTATTGGAGTTTAGTTGCTTTACAATGCTGTGTTACTTTCTACTGCACAGTGAATAACCCCTATTTTTTTATTTCATTTCCATTTAGGTCACCACAGAGCATTTAGTAGAGTTCTCTGTGCTATACAGTAGGTTCTCATCAGTTATCTATTTCACACACAGTATCAATAGTGTATTGGAGAAGGAAATGGCCACCCACTCCAGTATTCTTGCATGGAAAATTCCATGGACAGAAGAACCTGGTGGGCTACAGTCCAATGGAGTCACAAAGAGTTGACCACGACTGAGCACATAAGCACATTAATAATGTATATATGTAAATCTTAATCTCCCAATTCATCCTGCTCCTCCTATCCCCCTTGGTATCCATACATTTGTTTTCTAAAACAGTCTCTATTTCTGCTTTGTAAATAAGATTGTCAATACCAATTTTTCAGATTCCACACATATGTGTTAATATACGATATTTTTTTTTCTCTTCACTCTCTAGGTCACATCTCCACAAAAGTTTCATTCTTTTTTATGGCTGAATAATATTTCACTGTATATATGTACCATGCTTTCTTTATCCATTCCTCTGTTGATGGACATTTAAGCTGCTTCCATGTCCTGGCTATTGTAATGAGGGCTGTAATGGACACTGGGCACATGTATCTTTTTGCGTTATGGTCTTCTCTGGGTATATGCCATTAGTGTGATTGCTGGATCGCATGGTATTTATATGTTTAGATTTTTAAGGAACCTCCATACTGTTCCCCATAATGGCTGTGCCAATTGACATTCCCGCCAACAGTGGAAGAGGGTTCCCATTTCTCCACACCATCTTCAGCACTTATTATTTGTAGACTTTGTGATGATGGCCATTCTGACCAGTGTGAGGTGATATCTCATTGTAGTTTTAATTTGGATTTCTCTAGTAATTAGTGAGGTTGATCAACTTTTCATGTGTTTGTTGACTCTCTGTATTTCTTCTTTGGAGAAATGTCTATTTAGGTATTCTGCCCATTTTTTGATCGGCTTGTTTGGTTTGTTTTTTTTTTTTTGATATTGGGTAGCATGAGTTGTTTGCATATTTTGGAGATGAATCCTTTGTCAGTTGCTCCATTTTCAAATACTTTCTGCCATTCTGTAATTTTATAATAAATTACCAAACTGTTTTCCAAAATGACTGTACTATTTTGCAAGCTGCCAGCAGTGAATAGAACTCCAGTTGCCCTCTATCCTTACCAATACTTGGAACGGTCAGTATCTTTCATTTTAGTCATTTTCATAAGTGTGTTGTGACATCTCCTTGTGGTTTTGATTTATAGTTACTAATTATGTTTAGCATATTTTTCATGTGCCTCTTTGGTGAAATAGCTGTTCCAATATTTTGCTTATTCTTACATCAGTTTATTTGTCTTCCTACTATTAAATGGTGAGAGTTTTTAATATATTCTGAATATATGTACTTTATCAAATATCAGTTTGGGATTTCTCCAAGTCTATGGCTTGCCTATTCATTCTGTTAATATTGAGTTTCAAAGGAAAAAGGTTTTAATGCTGAAGAAGTCCAATTCAATTTTATGATTCATGCTTTTTATGCCAGAGTGTAACTCAAGGTTAGATATTTTCTCTTGTTTTCTTCTAAAAGTTTTATAGTTTTAGCTCGTACATTTAAATCCCTGGTGCATCTTGAATTAATGATCATATATAAGTTAAGGGTCAAGATTAATTGTTTTGCATATGGATACTCAGTTGTTCCAAGATCATTTATTTTAAAAGACTACTCTTTCTCCATTGAATTAACACTTTTGTTGACAACTAAGTATGTGTGGGATTCTTTTTTAACTCTCTTGTGTTTCACTGATCTGTACACCTCTTCTTATACAATACCCCATCATCTTGATTACATAGCTTTCTAGCAAGCTTTGAAATCATATAAGTCTTTAATTGTGTTCTATTTCAAAATGTTTTGGTTGTTCTAGGTCCTTTGCCTTTTCATATAAATTTTAGAATCAACTTGACAATTTCAATAAAAAAGTCTGCTGGAATTTTGATAGGGATTTTGTTGAATCAATGGGTCAATTTGGCAATAATTAACATTTTAACAATATTATGTCTTTTGGCCCCTGAATATGATTATTATCATAAATTTTAGTGACTTCATAACAGATGGTATGTAACTTACTTAACCATTCCCTCTTGTTGGATCTTTGTGTTATTTTCAAGTTTTCATTTTTTTAATAATGCTTTGTTGATATCGTGTTAAGTGAAAGAATCAGGGTACAACATGACATAAAGGTCATAATTATAAAATATATGTGTACATGGACATATATACACAAACATATTAAATAGATATAGGAATGAAATAGAAGGAAAATATTGAAAATAACCAATCAGGGAGGTATATTACAGCTGATTTATTTTTCCCTCTCTGCTTTCTAAATGTATTGTGATACAAGTATGCAACTCACCTGGGGCTTCCCAGGCGGTACTACTGGTAAAGAACCTGACTGCCAGTGAGGGAGACATACGAGATGCAGGTTTGATCCCTGGGTCAGGAAGACCCCTGGAGGAGGGCATGGCAACCCACTCCAGTATTCTTGCCTGGAGAATCCCATGGACAGAGGAGCTTGGCAAGCTATAGTACAGAGAGCTGGACTTGACCTCACACACACACATGCATGCAACTCATATGGAAATAAGCATGTAGCTTTCAGGAAATAGAAATCAGAATCTGCATGACAAAAAGGTAGCACCTGAGCAGGATCTGAAAGGAAGCAGTTTTCCAGGTTAATGGCAGGAGATGAGGGAAAGGGTAAATGCCAGGCCAAAGGAACAACATGAACAAGGGCACAGCAGCATGAAAGAGGGCAGCATGTGAAGGGAACCTGGTGGTTCTGTGTTAGCTATATAGGATGGATCAGAGCATGAAGTCTCCACATTACGAAGTTCCCCTATATATGAATATAGGAACTTTGAGTTTTATCTTACCAAGTACCGAGGAATCAACAAAGTTTTGAACTGGGCAGTGAGCCTGTGTGCTGTGCTGTGATTAGTTACTCAGTTGTGCAACACCTTTGTCATCCAGCTCTTTGCAACCCCATAGACTGTAGCCCACCAGGCTCCTTTGTTCATGGAGAGTCTCCAGGCAAGTATACTGGAGTGGGTTGCCTTGCCCTCCTCCAGGGGATCTACCCAGCCCAGGGATCAAACCAAGTTCTCCCACATTGCAGGTGGATTATTTATCATCTGAGCTACCAGGGAAGTCTATGAATGCTGGAGTGGGTAGCCTATCCCTTCTTCAGGGATTCCTGACCCAGGAATTGAACCGGGGTCTCCTGCATTGCAGGTGGATTCTTTACCAGCTGAGGTACCAGGAAAGCCTGGACAGTGAGCCAAACAGGCTTATATTTTAAAATAATCACTCAGTGAGCAGCAAAGTAGAGAGGTTAGAAGGACTGAACTGTGTAGGCCAGTGATCAGTTGGAGATTCTTACAGAAGCATGGAGTCAAGATGAGAGGTCCCTGGACTCAGGAAGTGACTGTGGAGGTGGAGACAAGGTGCAGACTCTACAGGCCCTGCAGATGGACTGGCTCTGCCACTTACTAAAATGAAGCGACTGTGACTGGGGACAGGGGCAGGTTTATGAATCAGAAATTCAAGATTATTCAACATTAGCTTGAGATGTCTCTTAGGAATTCAAGTGCAAAGGTCAAGGAGGTAGTTGGATACTTGAATCTATGGCTTAGAAGCCAACTGTAGGCTTAATTGTGTAAAGGTGGGAGTCATCAGAATAAAAATGTTATTTAAATCCTAGGGCCTGATGGGCTCTGTTCTAGTTACCTAATTCTATATAACAAGCCACCCATAACTTCAGAGTATAAAATAAAAATTGTTGATATACTGAGTTCTGTAGAACAGGAATTCAGGAAAAGTGTAGCAAAAATAGCATACATTTCAAAGAAAACAACAGCAAGTATCAGTGAAACTAAAAGCTGGTTGTTTGAGAAAATAAACAAAATTGATAAACCTTTGACCAGACTCATTCAAGGAAAAACAGGAGAGGAATCAAATCAACAAAATTAGAAATGAAAAAAGAGGAATTACAGCTGATGCCACAGAAATACAAAGGATCATAAAAAACTACTACAAGCATACTATAGGGCCTACTACAGGGCAAGAAGATGGACAAGCTGGAAGAAATGGACAAATTCTTAGAAAGGTACAAACTTCCAAGGCTGAACTAAGAAGAAAAAGAAAATATAAACAAATCAGTCACAAGTAAGAAATTGAAAATGTAATTAAGAATCTTCCAACAAAGAAAAGTCCAGGTCACAAGCAAATTCTATCAAATATTTTAGAGAACAGCTAATACCTATTCTTCTTAAAGTCTTCCAAAAAATTTCAGAGGGAGGAACACTCCTAAGCTCATTCTACAAGGCCACCATCACCCTGATACCAAAATCAGACAAAGATAGAATAAAAAGAAAGAAAGAAAATTATAGGCCAGTAGCACTGATGAACATAGACACAAAGATCCTCAACAAAATACTAGTAAACAGAATCCAACAACACTTAAAAAGGGTTCATACACCATTATTAAGTGGGATTTATCACTGGAGAAGGCAATGGCACCCCACTCCAGTACTCTTGCCTGGAAAATCCAATCGACGGAGGAGCCTGGTGGGCCGCAGTCTATGGGGTCGCTAAGAGTTGGACAAGACTCAGCGACTTCACTTTCACTTTTCACTTTCATGCATTGGAGAAGGAAATGGCAACCCACTCCAGTGTTCTTGCCTGGAGAATCCCAGGGACAGGGGAGCCTGGTGGGCTGCCGTCTATGGGGTCACACAGAGTCGAACACGACTGAAGCAACTTAGCAGCAGTAGCAGCAGCATCACAGGAATTCAAAGATTTTCAATATACACAAATCAATGTGATACACAATATTAACAAATTAAAAACCATATGATCATCTCAATAGATGCAGAAAAAGCTTTCAACAAAATTCAACACCCATTTATGATAAAAACTCTCTAGAAAGTGGGCTAGATAGAACTTACCTCAACATAATAAAGACCGTATATGACAAACCCACAACAAATGTTATTCTCAATAGTAAAAAGCTGAAAGCACTTCCTCTAAGATTAGGAACAAGGCAAAGCTGCCCACTCTCTGTTATTCAACATACTTTTGGAAGTCCTGGTCACAGTAATTAGAGAACAAAAAGAAATAAAAGAATCCAAATTGGAAAACAATAAGTAAAACTGCCGCTGTTTGCCAATGACATGATACTATACATAGAATATCCTAAAGATGCCACCAGAAAACTACAAGAGCTTATTGATGAATTTGATAAAATTGAAAAATAAAAAATTAATACATAGAAATATCTTGCATTTCTATATGCTAACAATGAAAAACCAGAAAGAGAAATTAAGGAAACAACACTTACCATTGCAACAAAAAGAATAAAATAACTAGGAATATGCCTACATAAGAAGCAAAAGACCTGTACTCAGAAAACTGTAAGATACTGATGAAAGAAATAAAAAATGACACAAATAGATGGAGATGTATATCATGTTTCTGGACTGGAAGAATCAATATTGTGGAAATGACTATACTACCCAAAACAATATACCAATTCAATGCAATTTGTATCAAATTACCAATGGCATTTTTCACAACACTGGGACAAAAAAAATGTATAATTTGTATAGAAATACAAAAGACCCCAAATAGCCAAAGAAATCTTGAGAAACAAAAGCAGAACTGGAGGAATCAGGCTCCCTGACTTCAGACTATACTACAAAGCTATGGTAAGCAAGACAGTATGGTACTGGTACAAGAACAGAAATACAGATCAATGGAACATGATAGAAGCCTAGTTATAAAGCCACACACCTATGGTCACCTAATCTAATGACAAACATCTATGACAAAAATATACAATGGAAAAATACAGTTTCTTCAATAAGTGGTCCTGGGAAAACTGGACAGCTACATGTAAAAAAAATGAAATTTCAGCGCTCCCTAATTCCATGCTGCTGCTAAGTCTCGTCAGTCATGTCCAACTCTGTGCGACCCCACAGATGGCAGCCCACCAGACTCCCGTCCCTGGGATTCTCCAAGCAAGAATACTGGAGTGGGTTGCCATTTCCTTCTCCAGTGCATGAAAGTGAAAAGTGAAAGTAAAGTCACTCAGTTGTGTCTGACTCTTTGCGACCCCATGGATTATAGCCTACGTGGGTCCTCTGTCCATGGGATTTTCCAGGCAAAAGTACTGGAGTGGGTTGCCATTGCCTTCTCCACTCTAATTCCATAGACAAAAATAAACTCAAAATGGGTTAAAGACTTAATGTAAGGCTGGGTACTATAAAATTCTTAAAGGAAAACATAGAACACTCTTTGACATAAATTGCAGCAAGATTTTTTGATCCACCTTCTAGTGTAATAAAGGCAAAAATAAACAAATGGCACCTAATTAAACTTACAAGCTTTTGCACGCAAAGGAAACCAAAAGTAAAACAAAAAGACAGCCCTCAGAATGGGAGAAAATATTTGCAAATGAAACAACTGACAAGGGATTAATCTCAAAAATATACAAACATCTCATACAACACAATATCAAAAAACAGAAATAACCCATTCAAAAACAGAGCAGAAGATCAAAATAGACATTTCTCCAAAGAAGATATATAGATGGCAAACAGGCACATAAAAAGATACTCAACAACACTAATTATTCTGTTCAGTTCAGTTCAGTCACTCAGTCGTGTCCGACTCTTTGTGACCCCATGAATCGCAGCACGCCAGGCCTCCCTGTCCATCATCATCTCCCCAAGTTCACTCAAACTCACGTCCATCGAGTCTGTAATGCCATCCAGCCATCTCATCCTCTGTCGTCCCCTTTTCCTCCTGCCCCCAATCCCTCCCAACATCAGAGTCTTTTCCAATGAGTCAACTCTTCTCATGAGGTGGCCAAAGTACTGGAGTTTCAGCTTTAGCATCATTCCTTCCAAAGAAATCCCAGGGCTGATCTCCTTCAGAATGGACTGGGTGGATCTCCTTGCAGTCCAAGGGACTCTCAAGAGTTTTCTCCAACACCACAGTTCAAAAGCATCAATTCTTCGGCACTCAGCTTTCTTCACAGTCCAACTCTTGCATCCATACATGACCACTGGAAAAACAATAGCCTTGACTCATTATTAGAGAAATGCAAATCAAAGCTAAAATGAGGCTTTGCTTCACACTGATCAGAATGACTATCATCAGAAAATCTACAAACAATAAGTGCTAGAAAGGGTGTACCCTCCTATACTGTTGGTGGGAATGTAAATTGGTACAGTGACTATGGAGAACAGTATGGAAATTCTGTAAAAACTAGAAATAGAACTTATCATATGATCCAGCAATTGCACTTCTGGACATATATATGGAGGCAACTCTAATTCAAAAAGATACACACACCCCAGTGTTCACCACGGCACTATTTATAATAGCCAGGACACGGATACAGCCTAAACAAAATAGTGCCATTTGCATCACCATGGATGGACATAGAGTTTGCCATTGAGTGAAATAAGTCAGACACAGACAAATATCAGATGATATCAGTTATAGGTGAAATCTAAAAAAAAAAAAAGAAAAGTGTACAAATAAACATTTACAAAACAGAGGTAGAGTCATGGATGTAGAAGACAAACTTTGGTTATCAGAGAATGGGGTAGGGGTGTGCAATTGAGAGAGGTTGACATATGCACACTACTATATATAAAACCAGATCACATTAGTCGCTCAGTCGTGTCCAACTCTTTGCGACCCCATGAATTGCAGCACTCCCTGTCCATCACCAACTCCCGGAGTTCACTCAGACTCACGTCCATCGAGTCAGTGATGCCATCCAGCCATCTCATCCTCTGTCGTCCCCTTCTCCTCCTGCCCCCAATCCCTGCCAGCATCAGAGTCTTTTCCAATGAGTCAACTCTTC
>NW_011494956.1:15829806-15830229 GCF_000754665.1 Bison bison bison | reverse complement strand
CTGTTTCCCCATCTATTTCCCATGAAGTGGTGGGACCAGATGCCATGATCTTCGTTTTCTGAATGTTGAGCTTTAAGCCAACTTTTTCACTCTCCACTTTCACTTTCATCAAGAG
This sequence comes from Bison bison bison, assembly GCF_000754665.1. Lineage (NCBI taxonomy): Eukaryota > Metazoa > Chordata > Mammalia > Artiodactyla > Bovidae > Bison > Bison bison. The sequence continues at coordinate 15,830,114 of NW_011494956.1, read as the reverse complement.
GCTTTTGAGTTCCTCTTCACTTTCTGCCATAAGGGTGGTGTCATCTGCATACCTGAGGTTATTGATATTTCTCCCGGCAATCTTGATTCCAGCTTGTGTTTCTTCCCGTCCAGTGTTACTCATGATGTACTCTGCATATAAGTTAAATAAACAGGGTGACAATATACAGCCTTGACAAACTCCTTTTCCTATTTAGAACCAGTCTGTTGTTCCATGTCCAGTTCTAACTGTTGCTTCCTGACCTGCACACAGATTTCTCAAGAGGCAGATCAGGTGGTCTGGTATTCCCATTTCTTTCAGAATTTTCC
>NW_011494956.1:15828447-15829584 GCF_000754665.1 Bison bison bison | reverse complement strand
GGCTTGGAGAATTTTGAGCATTACTTTACTAGCGTGTGAGATGAGTGCAATTGTGCGGTAGCTTGAGCATTCTTTGGCATTGCCTTTCTTTGGGATTGGAATGAAAACTGACCTTTTCCAGTCCTGTGGCCAGATAACTAGTAAAAACCTGCTGTATAGCGTAGGGAACTCTACCCAACATTCTATAGTGGCCTATATGGAAAAAGAATCTTTAAAAGAGCATGGATATATGTGTATATATGACTGATTCACTTTGCTCACACTTGAATCTAAAACAACATTGTAAATCAACTATACGCCAATAAATTTTTCAAGTATGATGTATTTTTGCTTCTCAGTGTCTGAGAAGACTCCCTGGTTTCCTAAATACAAGAAACGCTCTGAGAAAATTTTGGGCTACAAGACAGTATAATTTTACAGAGCCAGAAAACAGAGAAGGAATGAAGCAGAGGAAGAGATGTGGACCAGATTAGGAGATGTACAAAATAAGTCAAAGATGAGAACATAGGAGATTGTAGATGCCCTGGGAAGGTTTGATTTTCACTAGTGACTTCTATAACGAAAGATGTGTAGAATGGTGGAGATTATGGAACTGGTACTAATAGTTCTTGGAGGAGGATGATAACAACAGATTTTGTTGTGGTCCCAAGTACATCCCTCAGTGGTAAATTCTCTATGTATCTAGAAGACAGAACTCTGTGATTCCTTGAACCTACTAATGCTCACAGAGAAAGACTAAATGAAGTGATATTCAATATCTATTCACAGACTATAGCACAGGAACAGGTATGAAATGGAGGTGAGATAGAAGGAGAGCATCCCCGTACCTAGATGAGAAGGAAAATATATTTCCATAGAAGTGGATGGATATAGGAATGAAAGTAGACTGTGTTAGTGAAGGAAGAGATGTAATTTCCATATTTGGACATAGGTCCATTAGCAGGTGAGTTTCCTATGTATGGTAATCGGTTATCCATCCTCAGAGGAGTATGGCCAGTGTGGAGGCTGAAGGATGGTTAGCATCTCTTATTGTGATGGATAACACAGAATGCTTTTTTGTGTACTGGTGTTGCTGCTACTGTTACTGCTGCTAAGTCGCTTCAGTCGTGTCCGACTCTGTGCGACCCCATAGACCTG
>NW_011494956.1:15800409-15828347 GCF_000754665.1 Bison bison bison | reverse complement strand
TTGTGATGGATAACACAGAATGCTTTTTTGTGTACTGGTGTTGCTGCTACTGTTACTGCTGCTAAGTCGCTTCAGTCGTGTCCGACTCTGTGCGACCCCATAGACGGCAGCCCACCAGGCTCCTCCGTCCCTGGGATTCTCCAGGCAGGAATACTAGAGTGGGTTGCCATTTCCTTCTCCAATGCATAAAAGTGAAAAGTGAAAGTGAAGTCGCTCAGTTGTGCCCAACTCTTAGTGACCCCATGGACTGCAGCCTACCAGGCTCCTCCGTCCATGGGATTTTCCAGGCAAGAGTACTGGAGTGGGTTGCCGTTGCCTTACTGGTGTTAGTTTATGTCAAAGTTTAGGGCCCACCAAAGAGTCCTGATAAACAATGCATGTTTTCAGTTGCGTCCTCTAAAATGCTCTGCCTTCAAGTTAAAAACAAATGAAAATAGATGAGCCCTCCAAAGTGTGTAACTAAGCTTGGAAGCATTTTATCTATTATTAGAGAGAAGTGATCTACCCTTAACTACTGACAGAAGAACACTGAATCTTCTGTGGAAAAATAGCACCAACAAAACCACTAAAATATTTGACTTGTAAAATAAAACAAAAATTTTCATACATTTCCCATCACTCCATAAAATACAATCAGACGTGACAAGAGTCAGGATGAAATTACCAAAACCAAGAGAAAAAAAAACCGTGAAGCAAACCTACATATGAACATTGTGAATGGAGATTTTTGAATAATTGATGTCAATATGATCAAGAAAATAGATGTAATATGGACAATTTTACCAGAATCTATAGAAAGGAATCAAATGACAAATTTAAAACTGAAAACTACAGTGATTTAGTGATTTACGCTATTGTTGGACTGCAGCACGCCACGCTTCCCTGTCTTTCACCATCTCCCGGAGCTTACTCAAACTCATCTCCATCAGGTCACTGATTCCATCTAATCATCTCATCCTCTGTCATCCCCTTCTCCTCCTGCCTTCAATCTTTCCCAGAATCAGGGTCTTTTCTAATGAGTCGGCTCTTTGCATCAGGTGCCCAAAGTACTGGAGTTTCACTTTCAGCATCAGTCCTTCCAATGAATATTCAAGACTGATTTCCTTTAGGATTGAGGGGTTTGATCTCCTTGCAGTCCAAGGGACTCTCAAGAATCTTAAACACGACAGCTCAAAAGCATCAAGTCTTCAGTGGTCAGCCTTCTTTATGGTCCAGCTCTCACATCCATACATGACTACTGGAAAAACTATAGCTTTGACTATCTGGACCTTTGTCAGCAAACTAATGTCTCTGCTTTTTAATATGCTATCTTGGTTTGCCATAGCTTTTTTTTCACAGCAGCATATTTTAGGATTTGAAGTAGCTCAGCTGGAATTCCATCACCTCCACTAGCTTTGTTCATAGTAATGCTTCCTAAGGTCCATTTGATGTCACACTCCAGGATGTCTGGCTCTAGTTGAGTGACCACAGCACTGTGGTTATCTGGGTCATTAAGACATTTTTTGGTGCAGTTCTTATCAATTGGATGGTCCTTTCCCTTAACAACCCTGGTCTTTTGTTCCCCCAGAAGGTTATAGATTGAGGCTTTGGAAAATCATAATGTCTGCTGCTGCTGCTGCTGCTGCTGCTAAGTCACTTCAGTCGTGTCCGACTCTGTGCGACCCCATAGATGGCAGCCCACCAGGCTCCCCTGTCCCTGGGATCCTCCAGGCAAGAACACTGGAGTGGGTTGCCATTTCCTTCTCCAACACATGAAAGTGAAAAGTGAAAGTGAAAAGTGAAAGTGAAGTCGCTCGGTCAGGTCCGACTCTTAGCGACCCCATGGACTGCAGCCTACCAGGCTCCTCCATCCATGGGATTTTCCAGGCAAGAGCACTGGAGTGGGGTGCCATTGCCTTCTCCCCATAATGTCTGGGTGATAGATAAGACCTGAGGAAAGCTCTGGCCCTAAATATCATCCTATGCTTTTTTACCCCAGTTTTGCAATTTTAACTGAAAAGATCATGACTTCTCACACAGAAACCACAGTTATACCTTTGTCATAAATCAAATGACTAAACGTGGATGAGTCTGTTTTGTGCCATCTCTCTAGCTTCTAGTCATCTGAATTCCACAAGTGAGTAGTTTTGAGTTTTGTTTTGTTGTTTTTAATGCATATAAGACTTTGGGTGCTAGTTCTTTGTCTCTAAGTAAAACTTTTTTGAAGTATGACTTACTAAATTATAACAGAGAAAAATCATGAGAATAGAGCTGACCAATTTTTATAGAGTGAACACACATACATCTACCACCATGATGAAGACATACCATAACAGGACTCTAAAAGTTTCTCTTTTGCCCTCTATCAGTCATTTATCAAATGTACATATCCCATTTCTGTTAAATTCATAGAAGTTAAATTACTGGCATGAATATATTCTGCTTTAGTGTATATTGACAAACATTTCTGCAAAATAGTTGTAACAACACATACTTCCATATACTTCCAATAGAAGCTTGTGAGAGTTTCAGTTGCTCCACATCCTTGCCAACACTTGGCATTGTCAGTCCTTGTCATTTTTTGCCATTCTGATGGGAATAGAGTATCAACTCATTGTGACTTTAATTTGCATTTTCTACCCACTACTAATGCTGAGCAACTTTTCAGGTTTGTTAGCCTCTTGGATACTGACTATCCTGTTCATATTTATCGCTTACTTCTTGCTTAGTGGTCTGACTTAAAAAAATTACAGTCAGATATTCATATTCATGGGTTCCATATCCACAGATCCGACTGCCTATGGATCATGTAATATTATATTTATGATCTGCAGTTAGTTAATTTGCAGATGTGGAATCTGTGGGTATGAAAGGCTGATTATGGAGCTTAAGCATCCCAAATTTTGGAATCCATGGTGGGTCCTGGAACCAATCTCTTATGGATACTGAGAGATGACTGATTATATGCACATACATTTACATCAGATATGTGATATAATTACACATATACTGTCTATATGTGATATATTACACTTATCAGATAAGCATATTGAAAATATCTTTTCCCACTCTAAGGCTTATTTTTCATGCTGTAAAGTATACATTTAGATGAGTAGAAGTGTTTAATTTTAATGAAGTCAAATTTATTAACTTTTTCCTTTATGGTTAATTTTTTCAGTGTGTTTTGTTTCAGAAGGATTTGCCTGCCTCAAGGTCGTGAATATGTTCTATGTTTTCTCCTTGAGAAGCCTTCTTGTTGTGTCTTTCAGATTTAGGTTCATGATTTATCTGAAATTTTTTTTTTTTTTTGGTAAATGGTGTAAATTAGGGTGGGGGTTCTTTTTTCACCTTATATGGATATCCAACTGATCTGGCAATTTATAAGGCAACTATTTTCCCACAGAAACAACAGTTGCACCTTTGTCATAAATCAAGTGACTGTATATGAATGAATCTGTTTCTAGTCTCTCTATTTTGTACCATTGATCTATTTGTGTTTACTGGCACCATTCCACGAAATCTTAAATATGTTAGCTTCATGAAAATCTTGCTAGCTAGTGGTGGAAGTACTCCAACTTTTCTTGTTTTGGCTATTTCTGGTTCTTTACATTTATATATACATTTTAGATTCAGCTTGCCAATTTTCAGAAAAATGCACTAAATTTTTACTTTTCTATTAAACCCACCCAAGATGTATTTTTTATTAAGTTGTATTCACTGTCTTCCCACTTATTTATTCTTTTGAATCTTCTTTATTTCTCTCCATTTCACCTGTTTATATATGAGATAATTTTCCTTCTGCTGTAGAACTTCCTTTAGTATTTATTTCTTTTAATGTGAACCTTCTGATGACATATTTGCTCAATTTTTGTCTCTATTAAATGACTTTGTTCCTTTTTTGAAGTTATATTTATTGTGCACATAATACTGTGTTGGAACTTAATTTCTTTCATCACTGAAAGATGACATTTCAGTCACCTTCTTTCATCATTTCTTTTAAAAGTAATCTTCCTATTTTATTGCATTGCTTTCCTCTAATTGCTTATCCAGATTTTCTTCTGACTTGAGTTTATAATAATTTTGTGCATAAGCATACTTTTATATACACATATTTTTAATCTGTGTGGGGTTTATAGAGATTCTTAGATAAATGGATTGATGTCTTTTAACCAGTCTTGGTCATCTTTCCTCAAATATTGCTTCAATCTCATTCTCTTTTTGGGATCTCACTTATACCCATGGGATGCACTTTTCACTTGCTCCAAATGGCTCAGACTCTCTTTTTCATATTTACCATTTTTTTTCTCTCTGTTTCAGCTTGTATATATCTATTGTCCTATTTCCAGTTAATTATTTATTTGTTCTATTATGTCTAATATGCTGCTAAAGCCAGACATTTCATTCTTAGTATAAGCCATTATTCTTTTTTTTAAATTTGATTTTATTTTTAAACTTTACAATATTGTATTAGTTTTGCCAAATATCAAAATGAATCCACCACAGGTATACCCGCGTTCCCCATCCTGAACCCTCCTCCCTCCTCCCTCCCCTACCCTCCCTCTGGGTCGTCCCAGTGCACCAGCCCCAAGCATCCAGTACCATGCATCGAACCTGGACTGGCAACTCGTTTCATACATGATATTATACATGTTTCAATGCTATTCTCCCAAATCTCCCCACCCTCTCCCTCTCCTACAGAGTCCATAAGACTGATCTATACATCGGTGTCTCTTTTGCTGTCTCGTACACAGGGTTATTGTTACCATCTTTCTAAATTCCATATATATGTGTTAGTATACTGTATTGGTGTTTTTCTTTCTGGCTTACTTCACTCTGTATAATAGGTTCCAGTTTCATCCATCTCATTAGAACTGATTCAAATGTATTCTTTTTAATGGCTGAGTAATACTCCATTGTGTATATGTACCACAGCTTTCTTATCCATTCATCTGCTGATGGGCATCTAGGTTGCTTCCATGTCCTGGCTATGATAAACAGTGCTGCGATGAACATTGGGGTACACGTGTCTCTTTCCCTTCTGGTTTCCTCAATGTGTATGCCCAGCAGTGGGATTGCTGGATCATAAGGCAGTTCTATTTCCAGTTTTTTAAGGAATCTCCACACTGTTCTCCATAGTGGCTGTACTAGTTTGCATTCCCACCAACAGTGTAAGAGAGTTCCCTTTTCTCCACACCCTCTCCAGCATTTATTGCTTGTAGACTTTCGGATAGCAGCCATTCTGACTGGCATGAAATGGTACCTCATAGTGGTTTTGATTTGCATTTCTCTGATAATGAGTGATGTTGAGCATCTTTTCATGTGTTTGTTAATCATCTGTATGTCTTCTTTGGAGAAATGTCTATTTAGTTCTTTGGCCCATTTTTTGATTGGGTCATTTATTTTTCTGGAGTTGAGCTGTAGGAGTTGCTTGTATATTTTTGAGATTAGTTGTTTGTCTGATGCTTCATTTGCTATTATTTTCTCCCATTCTGAAGGCTGCCTTTTCACCTTGCTTATAGTTTCCTTTGTTGTGCAGAAGCTTTTAAGTTTAATTAGGTCCCATTTGTTTATTTTTGCTTTTATTTCCAATATTCTGGGAGGTGTATCATAGAGGATCCTGCTGTGATGTACGTCGGAGAGTGTTTTGCCTATGTTCTCCTCTAGGAGTTTTATAGTTTCTGGTCTTACGTTGAGATCTTTAATCCATTATTCTTACTCTATAGTAAGTCTGGCCTTTTAATTCAAAATGAAGCAGGGCAAAGGCTAACAGAGTTTTGCCAAGAGAGTGCACTGATTATAGCAAACAATCTCTTCCAACAATGCGAGATATGACTACACATGGACATCACCAGATGGTCAATGTTGAAATCAGATTGATTATAATCCTTGCATTCGAAGATGGAGAAGCCCTATATGTTCAGCAAAAACAAGACCAGGGTTTGACTGTGGCTCGGATCATGAACTCCTTATTGCAAAATTCAGACAAATTAAAGAAAATAGGGAAAACCACTAGACCATTCAGGTATGACCTAAATAAAATGCCTTACAAGTATACAGTGAAAGTGAAAAATAGATTCAAGAGATTAGATCTGATAGACAGAATGCCTGAAGAATTGCGGACAGAAGTTCATGACATCATACAAGAAGCAGTGATCAAAACCATCTCCAAGAAAAAGAAATGCAAAAAGGGAAATGGCTGCCTGAGGAGGCCTTATGAATAGCTGAGAAAAGAAGAGAAGCTAAAGGCAAAGGAGAAAAGGAAAGATATATCCATCTGAATGCAGAGTTCCAAAGAATAGCAAGGAGAGATAAGAAAGCCTTCCTCAGTGATCAGTGCAAAGAATTAGAGGAAACAATAGAATGGGAAAGGCTAGAGATCTCTTCAAGAAAATTAGAGATATCAAGGGAACATTTCATGCAAAGATGGGCACAAAAAGGACAGAAATGGCAGGGACCTAACAGAAGCAGAAGATATTAAGAAGAGGTGGCAAGAATACACAAAAGAACTTTACAAAAAAGATCTTCATGACCCAGATAACCACAATGGAGTGAACACTCACCTAGATCCAGACATCTTGGAGTGTGAAGTCAAGTGGGCCTTAGGAAGCATAACTACAAAGAAGGCTAGTGAAAGTGATGAAAGTCCAGCTGAGCTATTTAAAATCCTAAAAGATGATGCTGTTAAACTGCTGCACACAATATGCCAGCAAATATGGAAAACTCAGCAGTGGCCACAGGACCGTAAAAGGTCAGTGTTCATTCCAATCCGAAAGAAGAGCAATGCCAAAGAATGTTCAAACTATCACACAATTGCACTCATTTCACATGCTAGCAAAGTAATGCTCAAAATTCTCCAATTCAGACTTCAACAGTACATTAACCAAGAACTTCCAGATGCTCAAGCTGGATTTGGAAAAGGCAGAGGAGCTAGAGATCAAACTACCAACATCCACTGAATCATAGAAAAAGCAAGAGAATTCCAGATAAACATCTACTTCTGTTTCACTGACTACACTGAAGCCTTTGACTGTGTGAATCACAACAAATTATGGAAAATTTTTCCAGAGATGGGAATACCAGACCACCTTACCTGCCTTGTGAGAAACCTGTATGCAGGTCAAAAAGCAGCAGTTAGAAGCAGACATGGAACAACACACTGGTTCCAAATTGCAAAAAGAATACATCAAGGCTGTATATTATCACCCTGCTTATTTAACTTATATACAGAGTACATCATGTGAAATGCTGGGCTGGATGAAGCACAAGCTGGAATAAAGTTTGCCAGGAGAAATACCAATAACCTCAGATATGCAGATGACACCATCCTTATGGCAGAAAGTGAAGAGGAACTAAAAAGCCTCTTGATGAAAGTAAAAGAGGAGAGTGAAAAAGCTGGCTTAAAACTCAATATTCAGAAAACAAAAATCATGGCATCTGTTCCCATCACTTCATGGCAAATAGATGGGGAAACAATGGAAAGAGTGACAGACTTTATTTTCTTGGGCTCCAAAATAACTGTGGATGATGACTGCAGCCATGAAATTAAAAGATGCTTGCTCCTTGGAAGAAAAGCTATGATAAACCTACACAGCATATTAAATTATTAAAAAGTGGAAACATTTGCCGACAAAGGTCCACATAGTCAAAGCTATGATTTTTCCAGTAGTCATGTATGAATCTAAGAGTTGAACCAGAAAGAAAGCTGAGTGCTAAAGAACTGATGCTTTTGAACTGTGGTGCTGGAGAAGACTCTTGAGAGTCCTTTGGACAGTGAGGAGATCAAACCAGTCAATCCTAAAGAAAATCAATCCTGGCTATTCATTGGAAGGACTGATGCTGAAGCTAAAGCTCCAATACTTTGGCCACCTGATGTGAAGTGCCAACTCATTGGAAAGAACCCTGATGTTTGAAAGGATTGAGGGCAGGATAAGAAGGGCTGACACAGGCTGAGATGATTGGATGGCATTATTGATTTAATGGACATGAATTTGAGCAAATTGTGGAGATAGTGAAGGACAGGGAAGCCTGGAGTGCTGCAGTCCGTGGGATCACCAAGAGCTGGACACGGCTTAATGACCGAACAAAAACAACCACCGTCTGTCCCCTTGTGCTGAAAATTTGGGATTTCCTCCTGCCTTCTCCTCATTTGCTAGCCACAGTGTCTTCATCAGCCAGGCCCTTGGTTAAAACCTCCAGAAAGCTCATCATCTCTCTTTGCTAGTTGGGTATCTGGCAGGTCTGAGTTCTGTCTGGAATACATCCCTGAGCCAGCACCATGGCTCCTGGAACAGAAGAGAGAGAGGCACTATATGTATGAATAATAAAAGCGTGGGGTGACTTCTGAAATGAAGATACTTACCATAAATGGGCCTCATGATCATCAGAGGATTTGCAAATCAGAAATCCTGTACCAACTACATGGCATCTTCATGAGAAGTTTTCCTTCTCCTAAAATTGACTCTCCCAAGCAGTCAAGGCATTTGGATGAAAATAGAACCCTTGGTTGTACAGATGCTGGAACCTGGAACTTAAGCATGAGATAAATGTATCACCATTATTGGGCTACCTCCAGGGAAGCCAGGCCTAGAGAAGCAGAATGCTGTGGTGACAGAGCAGCATACAAAGCATATTGCACGGAACCAAAAGTTCTCAATTCTCTAGGTAAGAGTCACCTTCAGCAAATTCAGCTGGGAGGAACCCCTCAAGGTATAGACCATGTAACTGGAAAAAACCTGTGCTATTGCTCCATGGGCACATCTGGGTGGCTTCTACACTGGTTGTGAAAGGGTTGCAGCAAATTCCCATAAGAAATTAGCTGTTCTCTTAACACCGTGTCTTGCCTTCCCACATCTGAATGTTTCCTCTTCTCATTCTTTCCTCCTGGAATATCCTGCCCTTACTACCTCCCCAGCTATAAAACTCAACCCCCCACTTCCCAGCATAAATGAAATACCAACTCATTGCTAAGCTTCCCTCAGTCTTCATCTGACCACAATATGTCACCATACTATTTATAATCTTCCAGTGGCTCTTAGCTGCCTTCAGATTATACCCCAAGTCCTCCTGGACCCCCACAGTTCCATTTATTCTCTAGCACAGTGTTAACCTTGATGACATTTCATCATAGCTACCTCTTGTGTACAGTCTTCCCCTCTTGTAGCCTTGATCCATAAGGTCAGAATCCTCTCTGATTCCCTTGCCTTCTCTGCTTGGCCTTGCATGGGCCTTGGCACTCAAGAGACACTATTGATCAACTAAATGAACAAAAGGCAATTAAAGTTAAGGGCATCCAAATAGAAAACTGCAGGGGACATAGAGGATTCATCCCAGATTACTTCTGAGCAGGAGTAACCAGAAACCAATATCAGCTTCTCCTAGAAGCATAACTCTCTAGAACTCTAAGTTAGGCAGAGACCCCAAAGATCACCACTTTTAGGCTGACCCTTCATCCTCCCTTAAACCAACATTTACATCTTTCTTGGCACAGAGAGAGGCATGCAAAAATCTTCATGACCAAGGACCATAGGTTTTCAGGATTGCGAGCGTAGAGTGAGTCTTTCTCCCCTGGGTGGGTAAGTAGTGCTTTCATTTCTTAGCTCTCAGATTTAGATAAGGAAATAGCATTCATTTCTCCATGAGCATTTCTTCATGAGCACCTAGAGTACACCATGCACTGTGCAGAGCAATAGCAGTACATGTTGTGTAGATGTCTCACCATTCTAAAGAATGGTACGGCCTAGTGAAGAAATAGGCATAGCTGTAAGCCCCAATAAATCTTTATATGATTCAAAATATGTGAATAAAGTTCCATGGTGACAGAGAAGAACCCTACCAATACTGCCTGATGAGTGTAGAAGGGGAGACACACAAACAAGTACGAGGCAGTATGACAGATGCTATAGTAGTAATGTATGCAAAACACGGTGAACGCCTATAGTCTAGTCTACCAGGAGGGTGAAGGGGGGCAATGGCTGATCTGAGTCCTGTGGGATTGGGAGGTAGGATCAGATGGAAGGAGTAGCATTTGCGAAAATATGAAAGAACGAAAGGTCATAGTTGAAGAAAAGCAAAAATTTGGTTAGGCTGGAGTATAAAGAACAGGATGAAACAGGTAAAAACAAGGCAAAATATGGAAGTTGTTGCCAAACTGGCTTTGAAAACCATGCCAAGTTTAGACTTGATTCTCAAGGCAGTGGGAAGGATTCAAAGTATTTGATGTGGTTCTTAAGAGACCAGTGGAAAATCACCTGACTTCAGAGAGGAAGATGAACTGAAATCAGTCACAGAGGTAAGAAAGCTGGATTGAGGCTTAGCTCTGGTCTGGGTGGAAGGTGGGTACCTGAACTAGGTCTGTACTGAAGAAACTGTAGACTGTATTTAAGAAATACAGGCAAAGAAGACTTGACAGGAGTCCATGACCTGTTTATATGTGGATGGGGAAGAAGAAATCAGAATGACTGAATATTTATGCCTTGAATAACAAGTTAAGTAGTGATCTCATTCAGAGACACAGGAAAACTGACAGGAGGGAGACAATGAGTTTAATTTTGAACTTGATTGGTGCAAAGTGCTGTTCTGTCATATGACAGGGGATAGACTTTGTAGCCATCAGTGGCCTCAGATCACTGTGTTCCATGCCTGAGATTCCTGTGTTCCGTGCCTTAGCCCATCCCTTTTTCTCATTTCCAGCCCCTTTTTCCAATGCATGTGCTGAGGTGTCTTGTTAACTCATCTGGAAACCATACAGGCATGCAGGGAACATGCCACTCTCCCATTCTCCTTTCTCTAACCATTGCTGTCCTCAGGCTCAGTGTGTTGGGCAGAATAATAGACTCCCAAAGAGGCTCTCATCCCTGGCACCTAAGGTGACCATGTTACCTTACATAACAAGGACTCTGCAATGTGATTAAGGCTAAGAACCTTAAGATGGAAGATTATCCTAATTTATCCAGGTGAGTCTGACCCAATCACACAAATTCTTAAAAGCATGGAAACTTTCCAGGCTGAAGTAAACCAGAGCGTGGCAGTATGAGGAGGACTTACCTTGCTATTGCTGGCTTGAAAGATGGAGGAGGAGCAATGAGCCAAAAAAATGCAGACATCCTCTAGAAGCTGGAAATGGCAAGGGAACAAATTCTCCCGTAGAATCTCCAGAAAAGAACACAGCACTCCTGACACCTTGAGTTTAGCCCCATGAGACCACATCAGATTTCTGACCTGTAGAACGGTTAAGATAATAAATTAGTTTTAAGCCACCAAGGTTGTGATCATTTGTCATAGCAGTGATGCTTACAAAAATCTACACATTTCATTTCAGGACATTTTTCAAATTTAAATTCCTATTGAAAGCAATTGAAACTTTTTCAAAAAGAGATTATAAGAAGGAGATATCCAAGATCCCCCTTTCATATCGACAGTCCTGGGATTCCTAGAGGGCCAAGGATGCTATAATAAAAGAAACTCATGTCATCAGATAACCTGGTGAGAGAGTAAGAAGTGAGGTGGGAGGGAAACCTGGGAAAGAAGACAAGTTAGTAAATGAGGCAAGAGGAAAGAGTGAGAGAAAAGTAAAACAAAGATGGTGTAACATCAGCAAAACCAAGAAAGGACAGCTTTTAAGTGGTAGGTGTTGGTCAGAAGCATTAAATGCTAAAGAGAGGAAAAAATTGAATTTGACAACAAGCAGGTCATTAGTGGACTTTAAAGGAAGTATTTAAATGAAGAGATAGGGCAAAAGCTAGAATGCAGAGTGTTGGAGAGAGACTAGAGAAAGAATTAAGAAGTAAATAAGCTGTGAGCAAACTATTAGAAAAGACTGTGCATTATTCATCTTTATATCCAATATTCAGCACAATGCCTGGAGCACAGAGGGTGCTCATTAAATGCTGACTTGAGTGAAGCATGGGAGTCAGTGGGTATAGACCAGCACTTCTCAAACCTTATTGTGCTTTACAAATCACCTGGGGATTCTGGTCCAGTAAGGTCTGGGGGAAACCTAAGATCCTGCATTTCTAATGAGGGTGTTGATGATGGATCTGGTCTATGGACCTCACTTTGAGTAACTAGGATGTAGATCATCCCAACCAATCACCCAGCAATCATGACTCCTCTTGGTTCCTGGGTAATATTATGACTCCAGAGACCAGGGTGACTTCTGAAACTGTAGAACTTTTTGACTTCATGATACACATCTGTGCAATGGGACCAAACCAGATACCAAACCAGACCTAGAACCTGGGAGCTGACATTCCTAAAAGGCCTTGTACCTCCCCACCCACACACAAATACTCTCCACATTACAGAATTTTCCTCAATTCCTTCTGAACTCAGTACCACCACCAAACCCTCAATCACCAACAGAACTGTTCATGTGCCACCGCTGACAAGTATAAAAAGAGAGCTTTTGATATTAGTCATAGGGAGATATGTTTTCACCCAGTAACCTCAGAAATTTCAAATTTATGGATTTATAAACAACTGCCTGGATCAGAAATCCTTCTCTGAAAAAAAGATACTTCTCAGAGAGGGACACCCCAGTGACCTTTTCCCACAGGCAGCAGGGGCACCAGGCCAAACACATACATCCCACAAAACAAACTTGGGGAAAGTAAATAATCTCAATCCTAATCATCTACCTATATCTCAATTTTAAAAAGTGATTAAGCATCTACCCTGAAATAGAAGGGCTTCCCCAATGGCTTAGCAGGTGAAGGACTGACCTGCAATGCAGGAGACACAGGAGATGTGGGTTCGATCCCCAGGTTGGGAAGATCCCCTGGAGAAGGAAATGGCGTTCCGGTATTCTTGCCGGGAAAATCCCATGGATAGAGGAGTCTGGTGGGCTACAGTCCATGGAGTCACAAAAAGAGCTGGACATGACCAAAGAGACTGTGTGTGGCATAGCACTGAAATATAAAATGCCATGCTGGCTGTCATTAAATGGCACCACCATGGATATGGAGACACAGGATGTCAGAGGCAGTATTAACCTTTAAAAAGAAATTATCAAAGGAACCAAAGGGATAATATTTTGGACAAAATGGATGAGGTAGGCCTTTTCCCATAAAGTGAACGTCCATAGCAGTTCACCCCAAACATATTTCGTAGCTCAGTTTTTATGCTATCCCAACCCGCCTGTTAAAGGAACTCGGCCCATGGGAAAGGGGAGCAGACTAGCAGCAAAAGGTCAGTGAATCAGTCAACTCTCTTTCAGTGAAAGTCACATAAAACTTCATCCACATCAGCATAAATAAAAGCAAATTTGTTTGCTGGCATCCCCTAAATGCCCCTGGATGGGGTACAATTTAGGGTTTAAACAATGTCCCAAATTTGTCTCACAACTTTGCTGCCTCAGGGTTGCCTCCAAATCCAGGCTGTATATTGGGTCCCCTATAGCAATTTCAATCTTGTATATCACAGTAATTCGCTCACTGGGGGAGTCCACCTCCCCTAGAGGGCAACCCTGAAACCTGGGTGAGAGTCCATTGATCCTATCTGGCAGGACCTGGGTTATGGGTTCATCTCTGTAAACAATAGAGGTTGGGGTTGGGTAGCACAGACTTCCCAGGTAGCCCTAGTTGTAAGGAACCTGCCTGCCAGTGCAGGGGCTGCAGATTCAATCCCTGGGTTGGGAAGAGCCCCTGGAGAAGAAAATGGCAGCCCATTCCAATATTATTGCCTGGAGAATCCCATAGACAGAGGAGTCTGGTGGGCTACAGTCCATAGGGTGGCAAAGAGTCAGACACGACTGAAGCAACTTAGCATGCACACACGGAGTAGGGGAAAGAATGTCCCTCCCCAAATGATCTGATCATGTCTTGTGTTCTACTCTAGGGGGTGACCTCCATTGTCAGACGGTCTTGAGCTGAACAGAGGCAAGGATTAATACCCCTCAATGAAACCAAGGTTTCATTTGTCCCAAGAAGGGAGAGTGATGCTGAGAGGGAAATGCACCAAGTGTCCATCCTAGTCAGGTGTGTACACACATTCGGGCCCAAGTCTGTTACAATGAGGGAAATCCAGGCTCCTGATGACACAAGTCAGTGATCAGATCATTTATATCTTCAGGTCAACACCCCGGAGGAATCCCTGCTCTGCTGCTCTGGCCACACCAGTCTGTGGTGACCCATTTTGTGTTCTGAGGCCCAATCCACCTTCTTTCCTTATTACCTTTGCAGAGACCTTCACTGAAGGTTGGTCCTGCCTGTTGCTTCACTTAACTTACATCAGAGCTGATTCCTTCTCTATGGCTTATCTGATCACCGTGGAAGAACTTAGGAGGGGGTCTCATGCCAGGCTCAGCATAAAGGAAACTGAATAGGCCAAACCCTGCCCTTCAGACCAGACTGGAGTCCTGCTTCAGAAAAATCAATGCCTCCATTTATTTTCTTTCTTATGAGTCATGCTCCCAGATGAAGAGAACAGGACACTGTCAATTGCTGGTATGATGAAAGAGTGGCTTGAAGGTATTATATTTCCCAGAAGGGCCAAGAAGGAAATTTTTAGTCACTGTTCCT
The DNA here is from genome assembly GCF_000754665.1 of Bison bison bison. Taxonomy (NCBI): domain Eukaryota; kingdom Metazoa; phylum Chordata; class Mammalia; order Artiodactyla; family Bovidae; genus Bison; species Bison bison. Next base: position 15,813,852 of record NW_011494956.1, on the reverse strand, counting down.
GTTGGGAAGTTCGGGAGATGTTACAGCACAATGTACTCAGTATCTGTGGTGCACTTCCTGCTTTTCAGTGACGCTTGTCTAGACCAGTCCCTGGATAATCCAAAGGAATCAATCAAGGCAATTGTCCATGTAAATCTATTAGTTCACCAAAAAATCTAGGTTAGCTTAAGTGGAAACATTCATGCTCTTATTCAGGCTGTTTATTGAAAGAAAGCTCAGTTTGGTGGTAAAAAAAACCATGAACTTCAGAGCCAGAAATAACTGATTTCAAGTTGCTTTTCTGTCCCTTCATGGCGGAGTGAGCTTGGACTGGTAATGTAATCCGTCTGAGCCCCCATTTCCTATGTGTTTGTGAGGGTGCCCTGAGATGATCATGTTTGTAAAGTGCTTAGCATAGTACACAGTGCAAAAATTACTCGATGCACATTCTTGTTAAGGGCATACTATGTGCCATACTCTACTAGGTTCCAGATCACAGGACTAAATAACATATAATAATAAAATATTAAAATGGGATGAGATATTAAAGAACATGTTATCTATCACGCTAGGAGATCTAGGAGAAGGGGGAGGAATGCAGGTCTCATCCCTCTGAATCCATCTTTGTACAAATCTTCAAGTCTCTGTGAAAAAAGTTCTAAATCGGCCAAGATAAGCAGGCGTCTAAATGATTTTTTTTTGTATTGTTTTTTAACTTTTTATTTTGTTTGGGAGTATAGCTGATTAACAATGTTGTGATAGTTTCGGGTGAACAGTGAAGGGACTCAATCATACATATACATGTATCCATTCTCTCCCAAACTCCCCTCCCATCCAGACTGCCATATAACATTGAGCAGAGTTCCATGTGCTATACAGTAGATCCTTGTTGGTTATCCACCTTAAATACAGAATCGTGTATAGGCAATCATAAGTTCATTCTCTAAATCTGTGAGTCTCTTTCTGTTTTAAGTTCGTGCAAATGTGCTCAATCACTGTCATGTCTGACTGTTTGTGACCCTGTGAACTGTAGCCTGCCAAGTTTCTCTGTCCATGGGATTCTCCAGGCAATACTGTCATTTCCTCCTCCAGGGTATCGTTTCAACCAGGAGATTGAACCCACCTCTCCTGCATCTCCTGCATTGGCAGGCAAATTTTTTTACCACTGAGTCACCAGGAAAGCCCATTTTGTAAGTTCACTTGTATCTGAATAATTACTGTTTCAAGATGTGGACATGCAAACTCCATCTCAGTTTAGATTCTGAAATCTGCCCTGAAATCTGCAATCCAGCTGCCCCAGCCCCCAATTACTGCTTGATGGTGTGTGCATGCAGCTTGCCTTTGCTGACTTGGTAGCAAGGAAAGAAAGCCAGTGGCTCCCAGCCTAGCTCTGCAGCGGTGTCCTGCAGCAGATGGCTGATGTCCAGCACTCACCGGAGTAGGCAAAGCAGATCATAATTTCTGATTAGGTAAGAAGGTGGGTCCAGAAGGGAGGGGACCACGTCCCTGGCATCAATTCCCGAAATGTAACAGTACAGACCTCTGCATACGGTGGCCTATCTAGTGTCTCACAAACACCGTCCAGTCATCTAATCACAAGTGTATCATGACCACCCCATCTTAGTCCCTGACAAGGTCCTAAGGGGCCCAACTTAGATCTAGGACCCCGGCCATATTGATGCTATATTTCATTTATTTTGGCTTCTGGCAGGGAGCACTACTAATGGGTATAAACCACTTTGTAAGTCAAATACAGGGGTTTTTATTTCCAGTCCAAACAGGCACCAGTTCTGTAGCAGAACCCCTGCCAGGCACTGACACGAATGCCCTGGGGATCAGGATGAGATCATGGCCAGGCTCAAACAGTTCACACTCAAAACAGAGCCCACGTACATCCCGAGTATCCTGGATCCCATATCTTACACCTCACCAAAACCAGTGTCAGGTTGCTGGGAAACTATGAGAGATGAAAAAACCTGAATTCAGTTTTCAAATCTGATGGAGGTGAGAGAGGTCCAAAATGACCTGTAAAGAAATTGAATCAAATTAATCTTCTTCCCAGAGACAGCATCTTCTCCCTTCGAGACTTCCTCCCATCAGATCTTGAACTAGATTGAACCTTTCATTCAATAACTTTGTTTACTAGGTGTCAGGTCCTTTGCTAGATACAGCATTATATTAGTGCTCAAAACAACAAAAATCTCTACCTTCCCAGAGCTCACAGACTTTCAGGAAATATGGACAGAAATCCTGGCGCATATACCTGATCTAAACCCAGAGGTCAGGGAAGACAACCTTGAAATGAGGTTTAAGCTGAGACCAGAACCATTGGTAGGAAGAAGCTGGGGGAAGAATGTGAATGCCTTAAGGTGGGACATTATAAAATATTAATGATGATGATGGCAGATACTATTTATTTAGTGCTCATTATATGTTGGTTGCTTTATATAGATTGACTCATTTGATTCTTGTAACACTCATGTGAAGTCAGTGAAATTTTTTTCTTTTTTTGAAAAGCTTTTATTGGAGTATAGTCGATTTACAATGCTGTGTCCACAGCAAAGTGAATCCCTTTTTTTATAATATTCTTCTCCCATATAGGCCATTACAGAGTACTGAGTTCCCTGTGCTATAGAGCAGGTTCTTATCAATTATCTATTTTATATACAGTAGTGCATAAACCGCAAGTTTGTTTTCTACATCCATGACTCTACATTTGTTTTGTAAATAAACAAATTTGATTTGTACCCTTTTTTTAGATTTCACATATAAGCAATATCATGTGATATTTGTCTTTCTGTGTCTGACTTACTTCACTCAGTATGACAGTCTATAGGGCCATCTATGTTGCTGCAAATGGCATTATTATTCCTATTTACAAAGGATGAACTAAGACTTTGGAATTGAGTCACATTACATAACCTCACCCCAGTCACATGGCTGATAGTAACTGAGTTTTAATTCAGCCAAGCCTGGCCCAGGAGCCTACACTCTAATGACCAACATTCATTTGTTCATTCATTCATTAACTCATACAGAGTGCCTAGCTAAAACTTACAGGGATAAAGAAGACCAAGACCTACTTGCCTCCAGGGAGCTCCCAGTACTTCACAAAAGGCATGGGGGCCTGGAACAGGGGCCAGACTTGAAACCTGGGCTCTGGTATTGCCCCTCGTGCCTGGCTTACCCAGCAGCCAGGCCCACTTCTAGTATTTGCAGGGCCCAGGACAAAAGTACAGATGGAACAGCTGTCAGAACAAACTACCACCAATCTGGGGGCTCTAAACAAAAAGAATCTATTCTCACTCAGTTCTGGATCCAAGAAATCTGAAATCAAGGTGTCACCAAAGTCCTGTTCCCTCTGAAAACATTAGCAGAGAATCCCTACTACCTCTTTCAGCTTCCAGGGGAGCCAGGTGTCCTGGGCTTAGGGCAGCCTCTGTCAACATATGGTCTGCTCCCCTGCGTTTCTATGTCTTCTCCTCTCTTATAAGGACACCCGTCCTTGGACTTATGGCCCAATTGTTAATCCAGAATGATCTTATCTCAAGACCATTCCCTTAATTAGATCTGCAAAGACCCTTTTCCCATATAAGTTCATATTCCCACATTCCAAGGATTAGGACTTGGACATATTTTGGGGGGCTACAATTCAACCCACTAAGCCCACATATCATGTCTAAATATTTAAAAGTTACAAATAACCCTGGTGGTCCAATAGCTAAACTTCCCCTTCAAATGCAGGAAGATATAAGTTTGACCCGTGGTCGGGGAGCTAAGATCCTATATGACTTTTGGTTACAAATCTGAAACATAAAAACAGAAGCAATATTATAATGAATTGAGACTTTAAAAATGGTCTACTTCAAAAAAATCTTTTAAAAAAGTTACAAATAAAATTAACAAACTGTCAAATAACATATTGCATCTTCTTACCTTGACATTTACACCATCATGACAACAAAATTTTTAAAATATATGCATATAGTTTCACATGATCAAAGATAATATATCAAGGTTGACCAACTTTAATCATCACTGCTTATGTGTGATGAACTATTGATGGGCTGATGGCATTTGGCTAAGTGATAAATACATAAATAATTCATAAATTATTATACATGTATTCCATGAAATTTATTTCTCTTGCTTCAGTTAAGTAAAATCACTATGTATGTTCATATAATCAAGAATTTTATGTAATTTGTGTTCAATTGGCACAAATTAGGATAATGGCAAGGTTCACCTCACAGGCCTGTTGTGAGGGTAAAATGGGTCCAGATTGCAAAAAATAAAATATAAATTGTATTCAGGATGTGTAAAACTGGAATACATTTTCACTTAGAGTGAAAATTGAGTCTAAAACTTGTAACATTAATTTCTCAAATAATTATAAATATCAGTTATCTGTTAAATTTATTTTTTAACTTTTTATTTTGCATTCTATTTGTATAGCTAGTTAACAATTGTTAACTATAGTTGTGGCAGTTTCAGGTGAACAGCGAAGGGACTCAGGCATACGTGTGCATATACCCATTCTCCACTGAACTCCCCTCCCATCCAGCTTGCCACGTAACGTTGAGTAGAGTTCCATGTGCTGTAGAGTAGGTCCTTGTCGGTTACCAATTTAAAATATAGCAGTGTGTACACGTCCATCACAAATACCCTAACTCTCGCTTCCTCCCATCCTTCCTCTCAGCAATCTAAGTTCATTCTCTAAAGCTGTGAGTCTTCCTGTTTTGTAAGTTTATTTGTATCATTTCTTCTTAGATTCCACATACAAGGGATGTCATCCGATATTTCTCCTTCTCTGTCTGACTTACTTCACTCAGTATGACAATCTCTAGGTACTCCATTTTGCTGCAAATTTAAAATGTAAAACATACATTGTAATTAGAGAATATCAACTATTTTAACAATTATTTAAATCATCCTAATTTTTGATTAAAATTTTTGAAAATATAATTATACCTTCATAAACATTTTATAAAATAAGGTTATTTTGCAATTTGAGCATTTAATTGACTATGTCAATAATCCATTGTTACTGACATTATATCAGAAGTTTGTTAAGTCTAGAGCTACATATATACAAATTTGAGTAATATAAAATATCTAGTATTGCAAAATATTCACCATTCATTATACGTAACAGTTGTCAATACCATGTTAATTCTGAATATATCTCCAGAACCACAAAATGAACCATGAAGAGAAGCCAAAAAATAATAAAAATAATAAGATATGTGGCATTTCTAAAAAATTGCACTGTATTATGGCAGAATTTGCTACACTCAGGTTGCTTGAGAGAAAGGAGTTGACACACTAATTTGTCTTTTCTGTTACTTGAGTACTTCCACTGCTCCAATTCTCCCTAGTCTTACTCTAGTGACAACAGTCATACACCCATACACCTGAAGGAAATGACTTGTGTTTCCAGGATGTAGAGGAGGAAGCAAGGAGAAGCGTTTCCCTGGGGTCTGAATGGTGATGGCCCTGAGAGCTGATGTTCAGGGTTGCAGGTTGTGACAGACCAGCTCCAACAGCTGTATCTCAAGTGACACAGGCTCCCATGTGCTCTTATGTAAATTGTAAAGTGTGTGCATGTGTTTGTGACACTCATACATCCCTCTACACTGTAAGGATTGGGATAGGGACCTCTCTAGCCCAGGGCAAGATCTCAAATACAACTTCCAGAGATCTGTTTTTTTTCTCCTAAGTCTAAGTCCCAACTGGTACCCCCAGAAAGGCCTGCATCCACTCCCCTGGCCTCCAGAAAGCAAAGGCCAGTCTTGAACACTCCACCTCAGAGTTGATTTTGGGGATCCTTCTCCATAACATCCTCCCCACACCTTCTCCATCACCTGCTGGCCTCTCTGGGGCCACCTGTACTTTTCTCTGGAATCAGTGACCTGTGTGTTCCTATACTTTCCTGACAGTCTCTTTGCCAGGGCCCCCAGATCTCTTGCTACACACCAGGCTGTCACCGTACCTCGTTCTCTCCGTTGAAGCCTGTTGGCTGACATCCCAGCTCTGGTTGTTTTTAGGGGTGTCACCTAAGCTGGATCCCTGGGCAACCTCTTTGCTCTCACAACCTCTGCATAGCATGCTCTCCCCTTCCTGGGTGGAGGGTTCAGACTGGCCTCACCAGCTAACAGCAGCCCATCATAGAAAATGCAGGAGAGATGGATCTACATTTCCCACTCGGATTGCATGCAGTGCCTTATTCAAATAAAACTTGTAAACAGTAAATCCACTCTGCAAACGTGGCTTTTCGGTTGTTTTCTTGGTTAGCAGTTTTTAAAAGTTTGATTCTGATTGTCTTTAAGTAGAACATGCATATTTCTCTCAATTTTCTTAAATCCAACCCACTTTGCACATTTACATCACCAGTCTAATCCTGTATGTAAACAGTATAACATTGTTTTTAAGCTAGATAGAAGAGAGTGGATTTGAATCTCTGCTTCTCACCAGCTTTGAACTGTAAGCAAGTTGTACATCATTTTAAAGCTTAGTTTTCTCATCTTCCAAAGAGGATAACAAAACATACCTAGCTAGTTTCTAAGTAAGGCCAAAAGAAAGTGTTTAGTATATTGTCTGCCCACACTGGGTGCTCAGCAGCTGGGAGCTCTGTTCCTCTCATATAGGCTCCCTGATTTTCGAGCTGCACTCTCAAATCTGCCAGTGGGTTCAGGGTTTCTCAGTCTGTATGCCATATAACCTGGCTCTGATGGGACCCTTTCCTTCTTCCTTTTGGATGAAGCAATTAAGGACTCAGGGGACAGTCTGCAGCCAGGAACCTAAGGCAACTAAATCCAATAAATGACTTCTTCTATTATGTAGAAATCATCGGTGCTTGTAGGTACTAATTGGCTGTCTTCTCTACTTTCCTTTACAGCGTTTAAGTAGTTCCTTAACACAGTTTTATTTTGGAGCTTTCTAATTATATTACTCTAGGCACCTATTGTCAATGAGCTTGCCAGTGGGGGAAAAAAGAAAAGCAGAGTTATTTATGTATCTTTATATTCCACAAGCATTTACAGGGTAGCTCTGATGATCTCAGCACTGCAGAGCATGCCAGAGAATAACATGCCTTCCCTGCCCTAGAGGAACCTGAAGGCTCACTGGTGAGAAATAATAAATATGTGGGAAATGATCAAATCAAAACTCTGAATCAGATGGTGAATATTTAAGTGGAATGATGTGGGTAAACTTAGTAATAAGGTAGTAATAATAATATAGTAAATCTGTCATTATTTTTAAACTATTTTTATACATAAAGAAATAAGCAGATGGAGGAATATATCCTGGACCAGGGAAATAGCATGAACACAGCCTTGGTGACCAGACTGAGCCAGTGAGGAGTCTAATCCCCTTGAAAGGAAAGCCACACATGCATGAATCATTTCGTTTCCACAGATATCATCAGGCTGTAAATGATCACTATAATGCCCCAAGCATTTTCCCTGTTTATGGTCTTTCTTCTATGTGACCAATCTGTCACACTCTAGTCTGAAAAAATAACCTAAATATCATGTGAAAAATAGTCACTCTCCAACTCAAAAATTTTTGATGCCTCTCTGCTGCCTGCTGAACCCCACTGGTCACTGAATCCAGCTCCCTCCATCCTGCAGTATCCTTGTAGATCAGAGAATGCCTCCAGGTTTGGATTAAAGTGCAGTTGGATAAAGGGAGGTAGCAAACTGGGTTTGAATCACAACTCAGCCACCAACTAGCTATATAGACCTCAAAGGAGCATAGTTCAAGCTTCTTTATGCCTCAGATCCACACCTCACAAGGTTTCTGAGGGAATTAGAACATAATGCAATCAAAAGGCTTAGGATACTGCTTAGCACATGGTAAATGCTCAATAAATGGTGGCTATTAGCAAAGGAATATAAATGTTGATTAGTGGAGCAAGTGAACCAGGAGAGGGTCTCCACTCCCAACCCTTTAAGCTGACTCGACAGGCCCATGTACATGTGGAGGTTACACTTTTCTCTTCCATAGATAGTATAAATTGGGGAGGGCCAGCATATATGTTGGGCTTCACAAGTGGTGCTAGTGGTAAAGAACCCACCTGCCATCTCAGGAGACATAAGCGACGCAGGTACAATCCATGGGTCGGGAAGGTCCCCTGAAGGAGAGCACAGCAACCCACTCCAGTATTCTTGCCTGGAGACTCCCATGGACAGAGGAATCTGGCAGGCTACACTTCCATAAGGTCGTGTAGAGTCAGACACGACTGAAGTGACTTAGTACAGCATAGCATATCTGTCAGATGTCAGAATCATATTCCAAAACTATGCCAAGATGCAACATGAAAGAAACAGCTGTAACAAGATATACAGAATAGGATGATACTCAGCCCAGTGTTTGGTGTGCTGGTGAACCAGCTCTCTGGAAGAAAAAAAAAACAACAACACCCTAATTTTAGCTTTTGCTGATACCTATGGAACAAATATTCCTATCACACTAATGTCAACCTACCAAAGTAAAGTCACTGAACTCAGAAATGGCCCTTATGAGCCAGTATGAACTGGTTCCAGTATACCATTGAAAACTGAGAACAGAAAGTTCTAAAGCAGAGTTAGTAAAAGACAAAATAGCATGAGGAGAGATGTGGCCAGTGCCTTACCATAAAGCAGTTCCATTGACTGAGTGAGTGAATTAAGAGTGTGAAAGAAGCAGGGCAGTGAAATGCCTTAAGACCCTGGGCTCTGTTGTCAGATAGTCATGGATTCAAATCTCACATTCTCTACTTGCTAGTTGCATGATCCTTTGCAAGTCACTGAGTGACTGAAAGTCGCTCAGTAGTGTCTGACTCTTTGTGACCAAAGGAAAGAGGAGAGTGAAAAAGTTGGCTTAAAGCTCAACATTCAGAAAACGAAGATCATGGTATTTGGTCCCATCACTTCGTGGGAAATAGATGGGGAAACAGTGGAAACAGTGTCAGACTTCATTTCTTTGGGCTCCAAAATCACTGCAGATGGTGATTGCAGCCATGAAATTAAAAGACGCTTACTCCATGGAAGAAAAGTTATGACCAACCTAGATATTCAAAATATTCAAAAGCAGAGACATTACTTTGCCAACAAAGCTCCATCTATTCAAGGCTATTGTTTTTCCAGTGGTCATGTATGGATGTGAGAGTTGGACTGTGAAGAAAGCTGAGTGCCAAAGAATTGATGCTTTTGAACCGTGGTGTTGGAGAAGACTCTTGAGAGTCCCTTGGACTGCAAGGAGATCCAACCAGTCCATTCTGAAGGAGATCAGCCCTGGGTGTTCTTTGGAAGGAATGATGCTAAAGCTGAAACTCCAATACTTTGACCACCTCATGCAAAGAGTTGACTCATTGGAAAAGACCCTGATGCTGGGAGGGATTGGGGGCAGGAGGAGAAGGGGACGACAGAGGATGAGATGGCTGGATGGCATCACCAACTCGATGGATGTGAGTTTGAGTGAACTCCAGGAGTTGGTGATGGACAGGGAGGCCTGGCGGGCTGTGATTCATTGGGTTGCAAAGAGTCGGACACGACTGAGCGACTGAACTGAACTGAACTGGACTGGACTGTAGCCCTCCAGGCTCCTCTGTCCTTGGGATTTTCCAGGCAAGAATATTAGAGTGGGCTGTCATTTCCTTCTCCAGGGACTTTTCCCAACCCAAGGATCTAACCAGGATCTCCTACCTCTGAGGAAGATTCTTAACAAATTTTCTCATCTGTAAAGTGGTGAAGATGATGGAAATGTCTATTTCATAAGTTTACTCATAGCGTTACATGAGAAATGGCATGTTAAGAAAAAGTTTAGCAATAAAAAAAGGACTGCTGCTGCTGCTGCTAAGTCACTTCAGTCGTGTCCGACCCTGTGCGACCCCATAGATGGCAGCCCAACAGGCTCCCCCGTCCCTGGGATTCTCCAGGCAAGAATACTGGAGTGGGCTGCCATCTCCTTCTCCAATGCATGAAAGTGGAAAGTGAAAGTGAAGTCGCTCAGTTGTGTCGGACTTAGCGACCCCATGGACTGCAGCCTACCAGGCCCCTCCATCCATGGGATTTTCCAGGCAAGAGTGCTGGAGTGGGGTGCCACTGCCTTCTCAAAAAAAGGACACAGAAACACAAATGGACAGAATGTTATGTAAATGAGCTTTATCTCCTAACAAATCACCCAGTATTTATTGGTTTAAAACAACAGCCACCTATTTTCTCACAGTTGGGAGGCTGGGCTGAGCACAGTGGGAATGGCTCTCCTCCTCCTCAAGGCATGAGCTGGGCTCCTGCTCACGTTTGCATTCAGCTCATGATTCATTGCCTCACTCTTATGTTTAGCAGTTGGCAGGAGGCATGGAGGTTACTGGGTTGCAAGGTTCTCATCACCCAGCAGGCTAGTCTGGGCTCTCTCATATGATAGTAGCTTCAGTGTTCCCAAGAGCAGCAAGAAAAAGCAAGCACTAATGCACACACATTAGGAAATGGCAACCCACTCCAGAATTCTTGCCTGGAGAATTCCATGGACAGAGGAGGCTGGCGGGCTACAGTCCATGGAGTTGCAAAGACTCGGACATGACTGAGTAACTAACACACACATACACAATGCACATGCACTTTTCAAGTCTGTTGGATCTCAAGCCTCACATTTTCTTATTTCATTGCCCAAAGCAAGTCACATGTCTAAACCCAGAGGCAATCTGATAAGAACTACCCAAGGGTGTGGATTCAAGGTGGGAAATTTTCATTATTTTTATAATCTATCTCAGTATAAGAACAGGTATTTGGTAAACAAGAAAATCTGAATGGCAAATAGATGCACGAAAAGATGTCCAATATCACTAGAGATAAGTAGGCAAACTATGTCATACTCATAGAATCCAGTAATTAAAAAGATTAAATTAAGTTTCAATGAATCAACATTGAATACACAATTCTGAGTTATAGAATCATCAGACAAAATAATGTGATACAATTTATATGACATTTTATTCCTATGGATATATATATATATATATATAGTAAAATTAAAAAACGGATGGTAAGGGTACATGCCAACTTCAAAATAATAATAATACTTATCTATTGGGTAAAGAGATGAAGAGCAAAGAATGAAAAAGTAGGCTACAATTTTATCTTGTATTTTACTTCTCAAAAAGCAGAGTAACTATGACAGAATATTAGTTAAATTTAAGAGAGAGGTTCATGAGCATTTGCTGTTTGAGATATGTGGAGTAGTGTACTTTTAAAGTATTTCATAATTAAAGCAACATTTAAAGAAAGAATATATAATATCTTCTTTAAAATAAGGAGAAAAAGTTGGAGGAACAAGAGAATTAAGTTATATAACTGCTTAATTCGGCTGCCAAAAAAATGTCATTTTTGGTTAGATTCATGGAAGTATATAATGTACAAAGAAGGCATCCACATTCCTGCTCTGTATCTAGTGGTCAGATGGTCCCTGAGCACACTTTGGGAAGGACATACACAAAAGTGCGTGTGGCCATTCATTCAGTCAACCATACCACTGGAGCACCTACTTGGCCATCACTGTACCAGGCACTGAGCTTACCACAGAGGACCTGAGTCCCTGTTCTCAGACATTTAAGTTCTATCCCAGCCACTGCACACAATAACCTTAGGACCTGGGATACAGCGGGTATGGTGGAGAGTTGATTGCATAGTGGTTGGTGAAAAACTGTACCCAGGCCAAGTTAAGTGTGGTATGATGTGATGTCAAGGCTGCCTCCCACCTCCCTCTGCCACACTGGCTCTGAGTCTACAGGCAATCCTGAAGCTTTAGATGGAGCAACTCTGGGTACCTTCCTGCACAGACACACTCACCACAGGCAAGGAGAAACCAGCCCGTGTCTCTTTTCCAAAACCCAGTTTTAGCACTCCCATGGGAACTATACCCCCAAGCAGAACAGAGGATGAGAGCCCTCTGCTCCATCCACCAGCTCCTCAGAGGCCTTGATCCCCTCAAGGCTAAAGTGCAAAAACAGTTATTTTTACTGTACTGTCTTATTCTTTCTTTTCAACCTCCCATTTCCTATTCTGTAATTATTGCCAAGAAATGTTCGCAGAAAACCTGCTAGGTTTCTGACAGTCTGTCATGTGGAAGAGAGAAGAGCTCTTCCTGGGCACTGCCCAGAGGCTGCAGTCTAACTGGGGGAGGTGCAGGGAGAGGGGTTTTCGGCCCCCCTGAGGAAGAACTCTAAGGCTGCTCTGTCCAGAGCAGCAGTGGACTCGCTCCCCAGGCTTCCCCAGAGACTACACAGAACACCACAAAGCAAGTGGCTGGTTGGCCTTACAAACTATACCAAATGCCTTCATTTTTGTGATAGCAAATAATCACTGTAAAACATTTTAAAATTATATAAATATTTAAGAAGGCAGTGTAGCCTTGTAATCTTCTCTTTCAGAGAAAATCATAACTATTAGCACTTTGATATGGGTTTTTTCAGATGTTTTTAAATGGATATAAACACTTTTAGATATGAAAGGGGGTTAGCACTGTATGTAGCTTGCCTTATAATTCTCCACTTCCCAATCCCCTCAACAATTTACACTTTGGAAGATTTCCCCATGTCTGGATGTGCATGACTAGCTCATTCTCTTTATGGTTGCATTATTCATTCAGCCATTAATGCTGAATAATTCATGTCAGGCAGTGTTGTAGGCACTAGTGACCACAACTGTAAACAAAACAAAGATTTTACCCTCATGAGATTTTACACCCTCAGTTCAGTTCAGTTGCTCAGTCGTGTCCGACTTTTGCGACCCTATGAATAGCAGTACGCCAGGCCTCCCTGTCCATCACCAACTCCCGGAGTTTACCCAAACTCATGTCCATCGAGTCGGTGCTGCCATCCAGCCAACTCATCCTCTGTTGTCCCCTTTTCCTCCTGCCCCTAATCTCTTCCAGCATCAGGGTCTTTTCCAATGAGTCAACTTTTCACATGAGGTGGCCAAAGTATTGGAGTTTTAGCTTCAGCATCAGTCCTTCCAATGAACACCCAAGACTGATCTCTTTTAGGATGTACTGGTTGGATCTCCTTGCAGTCCAAGGGACTCTCAAGAGTCTTCTCCAACACCACAGTTCAAAAGCATCAATTCTTCGGCACTCAGCTTTCTTCACAGTCCAACTCTCACACCCATACATGACCACTGGAAAAACCATAGCCTTGACTAGACGGACCTTTGTTGGCAAAGTAATGTCTCTGCTTTTGAATATGCTATCTAGGTTGACCATAACTTTCCTTCCAATGAGTAAGCATCTTTTAATTTCATGGCTGCAATCACCATCTGCAGTGATTTTGGAGCCCCAAAAAATAAACTGTTTCCACTGTTTCCCCATCTATTTCTCATGAAGTGATGGGACCAGATGCCATGATCTTCATTTTCTGAATGTTGAGCTTTAAGCTAACTTTTTCACTCTCCTCTTTCACTTTCATCAACAGGCTCTTTAGTTCCT
>NW_011494956.1:15800210-15800309 GCF_000754665.1 Bison bison bison | reverse complement strand
TGGTTCATCTGCATATCTGAGATTATTGGTATTTCTCCCTCAATCTTGATTCCAGCTTGTGCTTCTTCCAGCCCAGCGTTTCTCATGATACATTCTGCA
>NW_011494956.1:15773533-15800110 GCF_000754665.1 Bison bison bison | reverse complement strand
TGTTCCATGTCCAGTTCTAACTATTGCTTCCTGACCTGCATATAGGTTTCTCAAGAGGCAGGTCAGGTGCTCTGGTATTCCCATCTCTATCAGAATTTTCCACAGTTGATTGTGATCCACACAGTCAAAGGCTTTGGCATAGTCAATAAAGAAGAAATAGATGTTTTTCTGGAACTCTCTTGCTTTTTCCATGATCCAGAGGATGTTGGCAATTTGATCTCTGGTTCCTCTGCCTTTTCTAAAACCAGCTTGAACATCTGGAAATTCACAGTTCACGTATTGCTGAAGCCTGGCTTGGAGAATTTTGAGCATTACTTTACTAGCGTGTGAGATGAGTGCAATTGTGCAGTAGTTTGATCATTCTTTAGCATTGCCTTTCTTTGGGATTGGAATGAAAGCTGACTTTTTCCAGTCCTGTGGCCACTGCTGAGTTTTCCAAATTTGCTGGCCAATTGAGTGTAGCACTTTCACAGCATCATCTTTCAGGATTTGAAATAGCTCAACTGGAATTCCATCACCTCCACTAGCTTTGTTCATAGTGATGCTTTCTAAGACCCACTTGACTTCACATTCCAGGATGTCTGGTTCTAGTAGTGAGGCAATATATCTACAAATATATAAGTAACATGTAAACTATCCAAGGGATAAATGCAATAAAGAAAAACAAAGCAAGTTAAGGTAACACTGCACAACAAAGGACACTGTTGTTGTTTGAAGTGAAGTGAAGTCGCTCCGTCGTGTCCGACTCTTTGTGACCCCATGGACTGTAGACTACTATGCTCCTCCGTCCATGGGATTTTCCAGGCAAGAGTACTGGAGTAGGTTGCCATTTCGTTTCATCTTGGAAGACTTTTCCAAGTGGTCTGTATCAGTTAGCTTTAGCTGTGTAACAAAATTTCCCAAAACTTAATAGTTTAAACAATATTTATTAACTCACAGATTCTATAAGACAGGAGGCCAGAGTGGCTTAACTGCATTCTCTGCTTCAGTGTCTCTCACAGGCTATGGTCAAGGTATCAGTCAGGGCTGTCATCATCTGAAGGCTCAACTGGGGAAGGATCCACTTCCAAACTCACAAGGTTGTTAACAAGAATTAGTTTCTCACAGGCCATTCTCTGAGGACTTCAGCTCCTTATTGGTTGTTTGCTGAAAATTTCCTTCAGTTCCTCATTATGTGGGCCTCTCCATAGGACAGCTCACAACATGACAGCTGGCTTCACCACAGAAAGCAAGAGAGAAGAGTCAGAGAGAAAAACTGAGAGAGAGAGAGAACAATCCAGCAAGTTGGAAATCACAGTATTTTATCTCATCTCAGAAGGGACACCCCTTCATCTTTGTTACACTGTCTTCATTAATAGTGAGTCACCAGGCTCAGCCAACACTTAAAGGGAGGGGATCACACAGCATGGAAATTCCAGAAGGAGGGATCACTGGGTCCATCCTAGAAACTGCCTACTACAGGTTGATATTCGAGCAGAGGAATAAATGAAGTGAGGGAGTGAGTTATGTGATTGTCTGGGGGAAAGAACCATCCAAGAAGAAGAACAGTAAGAGCAAAGCCTTGGTCTGAACGAGGAATAGCCAAGAAGCCTCACACAACTTGAGAACTTGAGTTGAGAGGGAAAGAGATGTGGGAATGAGGTTGAAGAGGAACGAAGTGGCAAGATCATGACAGGCCTTGTAGGCCATGGAAAGAATTGGGGTTTTATTTTCAATATTCCCGTAGTTTGCATTATAATAATTTACCTACCTGACTCTTTAGTGGTGAAGATCATTTCTAATTTTCTGTTTCTAAAAATTTCTAATTTTGTGTTTCACACACCCTAACATATGTGTATGTGCAGGAATGCATTTGTGAAGGTGTTTATACAGGATTCATGCTCATATGTATATGTGGGTATGTGTGTGTGTATGTTAGACGCTCAGTCACATCCAGCATTTTGTGCCCCTATGAACTTTAGCTCACCAGGCTCCTCTGTCCATGGGATCCTCCAGACAGGAATACTGGAGTAGGTAGTCATTCCCATCTCCAGGGGATCTTCCCGACTCAGGGATTGAACCCAGGTCTCCTGTATCACAGGCAGATTCTTTACTAACTGAGCCACCAAAAAAGCCCCATACACATAGGCTTCCCAGGTGGCCTCGGTGATAAAGAACCTGCCTGCCAGTGCAGGAGATGTAAGAGATGCAGGTTTGATCCCTGGGTCAGGAAGATCCCCTGGAGAAGGGCACAGCAACCAATTCCAATATTGTTACATGTAGAATCCTACAAACAGAGGAGGCTGGTGGACTACAGTCCATAGGGTTGCACGAGTTGGAGACGACTAAAGCAACTTAGCACGCAGCACCACACACACACACACACATATACACACATATGTGCATGTATTCTATATGAACACCTGTAAAAATGCATTCTTGCACATACATATATGTTAGGGTGTGGCATTTTTAGAGACAGAAAATTAGATGTGATCTTCGCCACTGCAGAGTCAAGTAAGTAAATTATTAGTGTATCCTAAGGGATTTTTCTGGGCCAAAATGTATGTGCATTTAAAAATATATTGGGACTTCCCTGGTAGTCCAGTGGTTAAGACTCAGAACTCTCATTGCCAGGGGCCTGAGTTCAATCCCTGGTCAGGTAACAAGATCCCACATGTCACAACTAAGAGTTTGCATGTTGCAACAAAGATCTAAGATCCTGAGTGTCTCAACTAAGATCCAGTGGAGCCAAATAAATGAATAAATATTTTAAAAAATAGATACACACCTATAGCTAAACCACAGTCAAAAATACTTTTCCAATTGACTCTCCCATCAATGTTGTAAAAAAGGAGAGCCCTGACCAACACAAAGTAGTGTTTAGTATTTAAAGTTTTTGAATGTGTTTTAATATGAGATGGAAAACATAGC
This sequence comes from Bison bison bison, assembly GCF_000754665.1. Taxonomy (NCBI): domain Eukaryota; kingdom Metazoa; phylum Chordata; class Mammalia; order Artiodactyla; family Bovidae; genus Bison; species Bison bison. Next base: position 15,797,197 of record NW_011494956.1, on the reverse strand, counting down.
ATTTCATTGTGATTCACCTTTTTCCCTTCTTAAGGAGAATGAGTGGCTTTGCGTCTATTAGGAGAATGAAATTTTGGGTATCCTTTGGTTTCTTCTTTCGTGACTGGGTCTATTCTGACCAGCTCCAGTGCAGTCAGCTCTGTTGCCCCAGGAGCTGTCCAGCTGGCTGCTGCTGCTTCCACTTGCTCCCTGTGGTTCCAGGACCCACCTGGACCTCTCCAGTCCTGAGTCTTTTCTTCCTGCCTTTGTCTGACCTTTCTCCCTGTGCACCTCTCTCCACCTGTGTCCCAGGCATATCTTCAGAGCCCAGCATCCATCTTCTTCTCCTATGCTTTCCACTGGAGCTGTGAGGTGCTCGGAGTCCCTCTTGAGGGCAACTGGTGGAGTTAGGTTAGGAAAATGTTTCTTCTTTGGCAAACTGGTATGAGGATTAAATAACTTCAACTATCATTTAGGAATAATATTAAGAATCCCACCAGGCACTTAGTAGGTAGTCAGTAAATGAGACTTGTCACTGTCACCATCATTCTATCTTGCTGTGCTGGCACCTGAGTCCCCGCAGGGCAGAGGCTGTATCTTACTCACTTGTTCCCAGAGCATTTCATACAGTGGCCTGTGCATTATAGCATTCAATAATTATTGGATGATTATTCATTTATGTGTCAAATAAAGGAATTCACACCTTTATTGTGAATGAATAAACTGCATGTGTAGTCTTAATACAGAAAGACATAATGCCAATGGTTACCTTGTGTACAACTGGGAATCCTTGAAGGATTTTGTGAAGATTAAATAACAGAAAGTAATGTTTTAAGAAGGAATTTAAGGAATAAGTAAATTTGCAAATAAGATTTTTTTTAAAACCTGCAGATTTCCCCAGTCTCCACGAAGGCGAGAGGCCAATATGCACTCAGAAGTGTGTTCTCAGCTGTCTGCTCCTAGCCCCGCTCACACAAAGTTGCAGCAGCCCTCCCTCCATTTCTCTAGCCCACCCTGGCCCCCAGTAGGCTGTTCCCAGATAGAGACCCCTCTAGAGAAGAGCATACGAATGTGCTCACTTTTTTCTTTTTTTGTCTCTGGTACTCTCTGCAGCACATCAGTGGATTAAAACAGGCAAGACAACCACAGCCCTTGGGCCACATCTGGCTCACATATCTATCTTGCTCCACAAACACAATGTTTTCTAAAATGTGAATTAAAACTCAGGAGGTTTAAAAATGCAAATATCTGGCTTCTCTTGCAAAATCTGAGGCCTGGCCACAAGGCCCAGTGCTCCCATGTGCCAACAGTATTATCTGGGCCGTGAGGCAGCAGCCCCCTTCTGATGGTCATATGTCTGATTTCCAGGTCTCCACAGTCCCCACCTGGTTGTCTCATTATTTATGTTGAATGTATGCTGAGTCACCTGAGTTATCAGCCTCTGTTCTAAAACCATCATCTCAAGCAGATCTTAGCCTCATCCTTCATTAATGACTATTTCAGCCCCAAACAACCCCTCAAAGGAACAGAGCAACAGTTCCTTTAGCCCTGATATGGTTTTTCTTTCTTTTTTTTTTAAAGAAAGAGGGTCTTATAATCAAATACATTTGGGGACTTTCTACAATTCTAACCTCTGGATATTCAGTGCTGGTTTGACCTCCACTTTTGCAAGGACCACCCCCATTAAACATCCCATTGAGGACATCTTGAGACCATAGTCTGGGAAGGCCAGAGTCCCTCAGAACCTAGACAAAACCCTGCATTCACAGAGGGAATCTCTGGAATTGGAGGAGCACTGCCCACTTCCAGCCCCCCTATTAAGAATAGATGCCATGTGCCTGAAACAAGCCATCCACTGGATAGGTCAAAGCAGATGGAGCTGGGGAGAAGGAGGACCCATTGCCTTCAGCCCAGATTCTGCAAACAGACTCTGAGATGGAGATGTGTGTGTAGGAATTTTGTGCGAGTGTGCACCAGGAACAGAGAGGCCTCAGATGATCTTACAGGGGTCTTCAGAATTCTTTTTCATATTGAGGCAGGTCTCAGGCCTTTGTAGCTCCTGTATCAACCAGTCACAGAAGGAGGGACACTAACCTTGAGGGAGAAAGCAATTCCCAGAGAAGGATGCAGAGGTAAGCCTTCAGCAGCCAAAGCCAGTGAGTGACTGGAACACACAGATCTACTGCATCCAGCTTCTCCCTTCAGGGTTAAATAGAGCCACCTTCTTCCCTGCCACTGGCAGCAGTGATAGCCGCATGAAAATCAGAAAGCAAGACTCAGAGGCAAGGCTTTTACATGTTCCTTACAACTTTTCACAATGGTCAAAGGGTGATCTTTCTGAAACAGTTCTGGTCACCTTTACTAAATCTTCAATGGCTCCCATTTCCCTTTGAATGAAGTTCAGACTTCTCAGCCTGGGATTCTAAGCCCCTCACCAGCTATTTCAGGCTGCCTTTCCAGCTTACCTCCCATTACTCTTCTACAAAGCCCAGTACGGAACAGAATTTCCCAGGCAGTGTCCACAGTTCACTTCCTTCAGGTCTTTGCCACTGGTTATCCCCTCTACCTGGAAAAACCATATCTATCTCCCATCCCCATTTACCTAAATCGTAGCCAACTTTCTTGGTTCAGCTCAAATGCTTCCCCAGCTCCATCTAAGTAGAAGTAATCTCTCTCTAATCTTGTAATAACATTTTAAAATATGAACTGTATACAATTTATGTCATATACTACACTATAAACTACTTGAGGGCAAAATTTAAGTCTCATTCAGTGCCTTGTACATAATAAATACATGCTGAATATTTGTTGGATAGATGAGTGAATGGATGGATGGACGGATGTGTGGATGGATGGATGAATGAATGGATGGAAAAATGGATGTGTAGACAAGAGTGTCCTGAATAGACATCTTACTATTGAGGCAATGTTGAATCTTGTGTCCACTCTGTTCCTTGGCTCTATGTACCCCATTTAGTTTATGACAAGAGGCAGATTGGTCAAAAAAGAACTGAAGATGCATTTTCTGTATTGAAATATGAAAATTACTTACTGAGTACCAAAGGCAGTGGGGAATCACTGAGCCCCTTTTTCAAGCTTGTTACCACATTTGCTCATCAGAAGGGAATAGCACATAAATCCCCTTTGAATGTACCACAATACAGCCCCCTAGCCAGCTGTTATATTTCAAGTAGTGCCACTCAGAAGACTTCTTGAACCTCAGATAGTTGTTAACAAAAACAGTATGCTGATCAGTTCCAAGAATCTAAATCAGAGGCAATCAGTTTTGGCAGCTGCTTGGCTCATGAAAGGTGACACCCAATTAGAGAATATGATCAACTCCAAACAATGTGCTTCCACATCCCATAGTATTTACAGCTGCAATCATGTATCTGACAGCCATGGATCCTACTTGGAGACACAAACTCCTCCAGAAGCCTCAATAATAACTACTTCTTCTTGGTGATGCTGCATTTCATCTGAGTTCTCATAATAACTCCACGAGTCAGGGATGGAAAGTATTCCCACCCCCCTTTGAAACCCAGGCAATAGGGCCTATGAGAGAAAAGACTATCCCAAAATAACATATCAACAAAGCTAGTGGGTAATAGCAGGGCCAGAAGCATAAGCTTGGCTTTGACTCCTTCACAGCAGCAGTCCCCTTGCTGTTCATGACCTCATCCATGCCTTTGCCTCTAGGTCTACAAAGGAAAATAATCACATGGATAGTCGATTTATTAATAATTTGAGTAAATGACATCATAGCCATTGCTTAGAATTTCAGCACAATGTCTGGAACTATTCTAAATACCTGAAAGTGTTAGTCACTCAGTCATGTTCAACTCTTTGTGATCCCATGGATTGTAGCCCATCAGGCTCTTCTGTCCATGGAATTCTCCAGGCAGGAATACTGGAATGGGTTGCCATTTCCTTCTCAGGGGATCTTCCAGACCCAGGGACTGAACCCAAGTCTCCCTTACTGCAGGCATATTCTTTATCATCTGAGCCACCTATTCTTATTACCTAATTGAAATTATTTGTACAAAGTTTAATCTCAGTCTCCTTAGTCCCTTTCCCATCTGTTTAATATCCTTTGGAAGGGTCCCAAGCCTTGATTTTTAAGACAGTAAGATGGTCCCAATCAGACCCTTGGGCAGACTGCATAATAGAAGGAATGTGAACTCTTAGAAGGGGGAGCCTACTCATTACTGAGACTGACTTAGACTCAGAGCTAGCCATGTTAGACAGACTTGTTGGTGGGACAACCATAATAGAGAATTAAAGAGATGCAGTAGATAGAGTGCCTATTGATTTTAGCAATTTCTTTTCCCATAATATTAGAGTTTCCTATAATATTGTTGTGAACAAATTACAGAGATATGGACCTCATGATAATACCATTCAGTGGATTTATAACTGGTTGAATGAATTCTGAGATGATGATTAATGGGTGATGTGATCCTACAGAATGGCCTGGATGATATGATGAAGAATGTTGACCCCCTGCCTTTCCAGTCCAAAATTTTTAGCAAGTGTTATTGAATTTTTGTCCCCTAGAGCCTGCCTAGGGGACATCTGCATGGCTTAAGGCTGACAGGAGGAGCTGAGGGGTGGAGTGGCAGGATCAACAAGCCAAAAACTGTCTTGACAGGCCAATATATTGGTTCAATTCCAATGAGATGATATTTCAACTACTTCAAAAGCCTTGGGGTTTTATTCAAAGAGGAAAGTATACAAATAGAGGATGGAGGGATGTGCCTAGATAGTAACTCACAAAGCAAAGACCTTGGGATTGAATTCAGATGCAGGCTCAGCTTCAATTGGTCTTGGGGAGCTCTGGCCCAGGAGGCTAACAGGAGCTTAGAGAGTAGTTTTCAAGGTACAGCCTACCTCTCCCCGTGGCCCTAAGATGTGCAGGTCAGAAGAATACTGTGGAAAAGCAGCTGGAATCCATGTTAACAGAATCACAAATGAAGGCATAGAGCTGTTTAGCCTGATGAAGACTGTCTTTGAATATCTGAAAGATTACCTCTTGGAAAGAAGAATATTATTACCATGTAAACTGTAGGGTGGGAGGCAGTGGGAAGTTAAAAGGAAGCAGATTTTTGTTCAACTTTAAGAGGAGGACTCTAAGAATTGTAGTTTTCCAGATAAGGCTACCTGACTCAAAGAAGCACAGAACCAAGGATGAGACAGGCCCACAATTGAGAGAAGCTGTCACATGGGCAGGTTTCTGGGATCTGAGTGCTCTGAGTCAAGACACAGCGAGGACACCAGGCTTCCCCTGAGGGTGGCCCATTAGCACAGTGGCAGTGGGGCTGACCAGCTCTCTCTTGCACTGAGGGTTATATTTATGGTTGGTCCACTCATCCTTGCCCCTTCTGGCCCCTGACCAGTGCCTGCACTAAACACACAGCCCTAGGACTGTTAATAAATCCTTTAAGCCAGGCCTGAAGGTTTCAGGCTGAGTGGTTTCAGTATCTCCTGTTTTTCTCAAGGGTCTTCTTAACCAACCTTTTCGGTTTCTCTCTGGCTGTCTTGGCTCCCTGGCCCAGCATTGCCTGTTCATTCAGCTGTGAGGCTCCCCATTGAGCCTAGTGCTTTAGTGAAAGCTAGAAAATTAGGGATGCTAATGACAGTGGGCTGGGTGACCAAGAGTGCTCAGCAAATCTCCTACCTGAAGCTATTCTGAAACTGGAGCCTCCTTTGTAAAGATTTATCAGAGAGGGGCAGCGAGTGAACCAGATGGTGTCTGAAAGAGGAGGTGAAAGTGTCAGTCCCAGTTGAACCCCACCCTGTGACTGTCCCTGAAACAGGGTTCTTGACACACATTATCACAAGCATTCCTCACGATTAGTGAGATCTACTTAGGTCTATTAATTCTTTTTAAATGGGATGAAACTGAGATTGAGAGGCTTACATGACCTACTCAGGCAACATAGCCAGCAAGCTGCAGTGTCAAGATCTGATTTCAGATCTGCAGAACTCTACAGCCTGTTCTAGTCCTCACTGGAGGGCTCTTCTGATTTGAGAAATTGGAATCTACCAGGCTTATGCCCTGCACCCATTCTTAAATTAATGTAGAATTTCATTCTTCCAAAATGTTTGCTTTTAGCAACAGTAAGGAAAAAAAAAAAAAGTCGCTCCACATGGTTTTGATTAGCAACATTAACATTTCTTTAGAAAAAACAGATTAGAGCAATGCAGGGAAGCTGGCCCTGAAATTAGATTCAGGGTGATAGCGCTCCAATTACAGATACAAGGGCTGGAAGAGGATGGAGGCGTGGGTATAGACTCCTGCAGAACCATCCCCATCCCCTGTGGTCCAGTGGGCCACTTGTCTCTTGCTGTGATACACCAAAAAGTCATTTTTTTTTTTTAACTTTTGCCCAATCACTGACATTTATAGAAGGGTCATAGGTATACTAAAATATGGGCTTTCATTTGATAATACCAATTTTCCCCAAATAAATCTTGCATTAAATTAAAACAGTAAGCATTGTAGTATAATATTGGCTGACAGTACAGGTTTTGGAGCCTGTCTGCTCCATCAACTGTTAACCCAGGTACCATCACTTCTCCCTAACCACGAACTTCCCTGGGCTGCAGCATCTTTCTTTGGATTGGTTTGAGGATTTGATTAGTTAATATATATAACACAAAGTAAGTGATTTATTGTGCTTTAGTTTGGTTTTTTAAAGAGAAGAAAAAAACACAGTCATTGTGTAGAATGTTCCCACCCCAAGTGCTGGGAATTGAAACAGTTAATAGTCTCAAAGGACAGCTCTGAGTTTAGACTCAACATCCCCTACATTACTCGGAATATCTCTACAACTTGCTGCACTCAATTCGTCTGCATCTGTGGAAATAACCGATGAGAGCTGAGTGCTGGTGATAACATGTGAGAATAAGAACCCAGCGATTTGTCTTCTGGACATTCAATCATTTGTTAATTTGACAAAGTCACTATTAACATTAGCTGACTGTGTTCACTTCTATTTAGCAATTGCTTTGGGTCTGATCCCCTTGATTAGGGAAGCCTAGGAAAGGAACAGAGAACTTTTCCAACATCCTAGAGGTATCCTATATTCATTTACAAGCTGATTCATTCATTCGCTGAGTGACTAACACTTTCACTCATTCACTGGGTGAATAATTTCTTAAGAAACAATTACATGCTCAACTCTGAGTTGGATGCAAGGAGTTCAGTGGCTAGATAAGAAGAAAGGCTCCCTGCCCTTATGGTGAGATATATGAAAAACAAGTAAACAAAGAATTAAACAATTACATCATAAAAAGTGTTGTGAAGCAAACAGGAGGGGCTTATGACATAAAATAATGGTGGCAGAGAGGTGATACTTAGATAAGAGGTTCAGAGAATGCCTTTTTGAGAAGAAACTAGGTCAGGTCAGACCGAAAATTGTTAGAGGCCAGCTGTGACGGGCACCACTGGTTGCCTACCCAACAGTTTCTCACTGCTTCCTGGTTGTTTAGGGTCACAATGAACCCATCTAAAAGTATCCAGCCTCAGCTTTACAGAGGGCCACAGCACAGGGCAACTAGCTAAAACACCTGTCCCAGCCTTCTTGGTAGCAAAGGGTAGCCAAAGTGACAGTGTTCTGACCGATGAGATACTGGCTGGGACTTAGAGGAGAGTGTTTCTCCTCTAATGTAAATACTGCCTTTTTTGCTTCCTTCAGCTCCTTCTTCTTATCTGTAACACAGATAGGGTGCCTGGTGCTATGGCAACTATATTGCAACCACGAGGAAAAAGCCAAAACAGAAAATCTCAGGAAACTCGTCCATGATGTTTTTGAGCCATGACCAATGCTACCTTTTTCCAGACTTCTAATTAAATAACAAAACAAACAAACAAACAAACAAAAACCCTTATATATACTGAAGTCACTATATCAGAATTTTCTGTTCAGTTCAGTTCAGTCACTCAGTTGTGTCTGACTCTTTGCTACCCCATGAACCACAACACGCCAGGCCTCCCTGTCCATCACCAACTCCCAGAGTTCACTCAGACTCACGTCCATCAAGTTGGTGATGCCATCCAGCCATCTCATCCTCTGTCGTCCCCTTCTCCTCCTGCCCCCAATCCCTCCCAGCATCAGAGTCTTTTCCAATGAGTCAGCTCTTCATATGAGGTGGCCAAAGTACTGGAGTTTCAGCTTTAGCATCATTCCTTCCAAAGAACACCCAGGACTGACCTCATTTAGAATGGACTGGTTGGATCTCCTTGCAGTCCAAGGGACTCTCAGGAGTCTTCTCCAACACCACAGTTCAAAAGCATCAATTTTCTGTTACTCAGGGTCAAATGAAATCCCTCACTGTTATACCAGCCAAGTAAAGCACAGACAGAAGGGAATTTCAGGCAGAAGAAATGACATGCCCAAAGACATTAAGACAGGAATGAGCTTGGCACGTTTAGGAACAGAGGGAAGGCCAGTGTGGATGAAGTATAGCAGACATGGAGGAAAGTGAAGGCAGCTAAGATTAGAGAAAGAAGCAAGGGACAGGTCAATTAAAGCCTCACAGACCCAGGTAAGGAATCTGAATTTTATTTTCAGGGTGAATGGAAACCAGCTGATAGCTCATGTGTATTCCACAGATCCTCTGCCATGTGATGAAGGGCTTCGAGGAGGGCAGGACTAAGGGTCATCACAGTTTTCCAGGGAGACATGATGGTGACTTTGACTGGGGTAAAGGCTTTGGTGATGGAGAAAATTGCACTGAAGTAGCAGTGGGGCAGTCAGTTTGAGAATAATTTGGCCCCCAAAATACCCAGTCAGTAAAATATGTGAAGAATGTAACAATATCTTGTTAATCAAGAGGATCAAACTACTTACTGCCACAGACCAGGTCAGTGAAATAATATTAAATATATCAGTTAACGTTTTATGTGTTACACACTTTATAGGCATTGTCTCATTAATCCTTATAATGGCCCTATAAGTATACATTATTATTATCCCCATATTATAAATGAGCAAAAGGAGTCATAATCAGATTAAGTAACTTGCTTAGGGAAAATATTGTTAGTAAGATAGTGGAGCTGGATTTCAAACCCAAGGTTGCCTGATTTCTTGACTCAAGCCACGGGGAACTTAGAAACTACAAGCTGTACAGGACTTATATAGCTTGTAGTTTCCATACAGAAACTACTCTGGGATGATTTTCTACTCCCTATACATTTAGTGCCTCACATAAAAAGCCTCCACACTCCATTCATGGACTAATCCTTATCCTCTGCAGTAACGGAGTGAAGAAAGTCTGTATTTTGAGCACAATAAAGCTTGGCAACATTTATTGAAACTTCATACCAGGCCTTTTACGTTTATTATACCCACTTTGCAGATTGGGAAAGTACAGTGCAAGGAGGTTAGGTTACTAACGCGAAGTCACAAACCTAGTGAGATTCAAACCCAGAGTGCCTGAGGTGTTTCATCACTGTTTCCTCCAAAGAAGTTAGTTCCTGGAGACAGGATCTGAACCTACACCACAGGTCACCTGAATGGTGTGAACTTTCAAGGCTGCTGCTTCACCAAGCCTAGACCTGCAAGCCACACCGTGGGACCAAGTGGTAATAAGAACATTGGGATGGGCAGATTATTTTAGCCAAGTGCAAAGTCACTAGGCCAAAAACTCATCTAGGGCCAAGCCAAGCACTGAGATGGCCACGAGACCTTGAATGAATCCTGCCTCCCTCTAGTCATAGCTCAAAGATCATCATCCCTAATGAGCCTAGGTCATGTGCCTTCCTCATGCCACTTGCTACCCCATCATTCTCCCTATTCTTCCCTTTAGTGTTTATAACCTGGGTAGTATCATTTAGTTATCATTTATATGTTTATTGTCTGTCTCTGCCCACTAGAATGTAAGTTCCACATCTCTGGTGCCTAGAATGTCTGGCACATAGTAGAGAGTAAATAATTGATGAGTGAATGACTGAATAAATTAGTTATTTTAATTTAAATTTGCATCAGCACCTGGGGAAAACTCTACAAGCTCTCAGCAAATACACAGGCTTCTCTTCAGCTTAAGTAACTGGGACAATAGAAAGGGGGTCTAATAGCCAAACTGATAGGATGACATTGGAAAATGACAACAGGGTTAATCCAAGTGGGTTGGATCCAGACAGTTTCTAAAAGTTCCCTTGTAGGCATGGTAGCTTTCTTCTGGTCCCATGGGTGATGCCAGGATCCTCTACAGAGCAACTAACTAAGCCACCAGAAGCTCAAGCAAGAAGTTCTCAGCAGTTAGAAGCCAGGAAGGGAAGGGGCAGCAGAGGGAGGGCTCCCTGGGAGAGGGCAGTGCAGAGGAGATGAGTCCAGGGAGCTCAGAGGAGGGGGCCTGCCTGACTCTCTTCCTGGTTCATCATCCCCATCAGCAATAAGGGAGCTCCCAAAGAGCCATGGTCTCCTCTGCCTTCCCTCATGAGCAGCAGAAGGAGAAATGTCATGTGTGGCTAGTTCCTTTTGGGCATCTGTGCCCCACTGGGAATCAGTTCTATTTCACTTCGAAATTCAAAAAAAATTAAACAAAACAGAGGTTCTCTTATGCAGATGAGAGAGTCATCCATTGCTCATTTTTGTCTTCCTAGAAAGAACATAAACCAAACATGATCTCTTCCTGGTTTGGGGTACATTTTTGCAGGCTGACTTTTCTCACTCTCCTTTGAATACCTCGAGCAGAACACCCCTTGTGTTGTTAATGACTTCAAAGATACTGGGTCCACTGTGCGGCAAGTGATAAAAATGTACACAGCATGTGTTGGATAAATTAATAAACTCTCCAGAGCCTCCGAGTCCTCGGGCCCAGCAGCACCGTAATGAAATGTTATTCTGAAGTGGAGGAGGTGGGAAGGAGGAGAAGGGGAACAGTATTTAATATATGCAAATTAACTAGTATGCAAATTGCCACTAAGTTAAAAATAACGGACTGCGAGAGGAGCCCATTTTTTAAGCAGCTTGTTTATTCATTAGCCTAATTCCCATTATCAATCCTTCTGTTTTCTTCTTTATTAAGTACTCACATTTGGGAAGTTTGCTTCCTACAAATTGTTTTGCTCCAAAACCCATAACACTGGTTAGAACAATCACCATACATTAGCTTTCCTCCGTCTTGTTCTGATTTTGCCCCCAGCTCGTGTTCTCTTTCTCTCTTCCTGCTCCTTTCCCTTTGCCGTTTCGTTTCCCCCTACCAGCCTCACTTGCCTTGTGTGTCTGGCATCTTTTGTTTCTCGGATGAGTGCGGCTCCCGAGAGGGCAGCATGGGGAAAGGGTGAAGGAAGCCTCCTGTTCTGCGAGGTCTTACTCCGGGGACCCCTCTTCTCCCAGCCACTGGCCCCCAGGCTGGATTCAGATTCAGAAGGCACCAGAATCTGGCTTTCCATCACCTCGGAGCTTGGACCACTCTCAGACCCCAGCCCCGTTGTGTCACAACACCCAGAACAGTGTGCACCCCAATTCGGGTCTGTATATGGCCTCCTCTGCTTCAAGACAGACCTTACACAATGTTCAGACAGACTGGCAGCCAAAATCCTCCTCTTTTGTCTTGGGATGCATCCACCTTGCTATGCGCAAGCTCTGGTGCCCCCCAGAGGCTGAGAACGGTACCGACCGCTGGGATGGTCCTAAGAATGCAGGGCTGGAGGAAGGCTCGGAGGGGGTTCTCCCACACAAAGCCCCACCCCTGCAGTATGTCTAAGACGGGCGCTCCTGAGAGGGTGGGCACCTGAGAGCAGCTGGAGAGGGTGTGGGGGATAGGGGCTTTGCCAGAGCAGTACAGCAGCTTGCAAGGCTGATTTTTGTTCTAACTGTTGTCATTTTTCACGTGGTTTTTAATCACATAGTTAATACAAAGCCTCAAGATCATTTTTTACCGAGCGTGTGTCTGTACAGGGTGTTTGGACGTGGCTGTGTGAAGCTGTTTGTGCAGACGTGCCCTGTGAAATGTGCCATCTTAGAAGTTCAAACACCCACCTTGAGGTTCCAGGGTCTCTCCACGCCCTGGAGAAGTTATGGCTGAGACCCAGGAAGCAAGTGAAAGTTGCTCAGTCATATCTGACTCTGCAATCCCATGGACTGTAGTCTACCAGGCTCCTCTGTCAATGGAGTTCTCCAGGCAAGAACACTGGAGTGGGTTGCTGTTCCCTTCTCCAGGGTATCTTCCCGACCCAGGGATCAAACCCAGGTCTCCAGCATTGCAGGCAGATTCTTTACCATCTGAGCCACCAGGGAAGCCCGAGACCCAGGACGACAAATCCTAAAGCTGGCACTGCCAGGAGCTTTACTCTTCAGCAGGCTGTGCTGCAAGTCGAATGCAAGTGATACAACGTGAACACATTCTCCCAAAGCAAGTAACTCTGATTCTCACTCCTTCCTGAACTACCACAGTTGCTATTGCTTATAATTCTCTAGGGAGACACGCTTTGTCAGAGCAGGAACCACATTTTTCAGGTGTCGGATCCAGGCCAGAGCTTTGTTATCCCCCTGCTGAAGTGCCTATTATGTACTCAGGGGCCATGATGTCAAATGTGAAAGGTCACCCTGAGGCAGCTGCTTGGCATCATCCACAGATGGGAGACGGCTGGGGAAGGAATTTGCATCAGCCCCTGAATCTCCAGCCTGTCCTACAATCTCCCATCCCTCTTAGAGCCAAAAACGGTGTCGAAAGGCCAAAGACCTAGAAGAGACAAGCAACATCAGAAACAGTCACTGACACTAAGTTTGAGATGGAGCCAGAAAGATAAATCATTATCATTTAAGCACTGAACGTTTTTATACATACTGTCTTTGCAATATTTCCATAGAATGAGCAAATAAATCACCCTGCTCTTGACATTTTTAATAACTTTAAGAATGTGGTTAGGGTAATACTTAACTTTATTGACATATTGTATGGTTCATCCATCTCATCAAACCTCAATGAAACTTCAATGAATATTAACTGAGGACCCATAATATACTAGGCACTGCCTGGAGAATCCCCAAAGCAGTCCTGTCCACCTCCCAGGAGCTCTTTCTCATCTGCCTGACTCCTGTTGAGGAAACCGATAGCCCACAGGGCAATGCTTGATGGAATTGGGCATAGAGACTGTTCTGATTCCAGCCAGTGGATTTGGTTCACTGGGTTTGGGGGAAAATAAAAAAAACAACAACCTCTTCCTGAACTCTAGCTCCTTGAGCGTGTTCTCACTCAGGATTTGGAGCCTCCCTTGAGCATTAGACATAGACATGATGAATGCAAAGAAGAGCGGACCAGAGGCCACTTAGTGCCCATACCTCAAACACAGTAGGGGCAGCCACGGGATGTTTTGCTGGAACATAATTATGTTCTAGCCCTGATTTAACAGGACAAAAGACAGAGATCCAGGGTAGGAACTTAAACTCACCAAAATTACCTCACTCTCTCACAGCTTGAAGTGTCTTGATTTTCAAGCCAACCCCCTTTGCAGTGGTAAGGGATAATGGTAGCATCTTTTACAAAGGGGTAGGGAGTAACAAGAAATGGGGTCAAATACCTCAAGGAATAACAATGACCCATTCTCAAACACCATCTGTAGGAGACAGTCTTCAGCACCCTAGCTGCTCAAAGGCACACGTTTCCTTTCTCATCTCCAGGACTGCTTTGAGCTGTTGCCTTTGCAAACATACTCTCACGTCCAACCCTCTTCTGAGTCATTCTTACTCATTCTCCAGGTCTCAACTGGGACATCATCTCCAAGAAGCTTCCCCTGGTCCCTCAAATCTTAGCTAAGTGCCTTGCTGTGTATTTGCAAAGCCCCAGCTCCCACCCCATGTCCTCCGTCATGGCTCCCACCACAGTTCACTGTAATTGTCTTTTACTTGTCTGCCTTCTTCAATCTTCTGTGACCCTCCGGAGAGCAGAGACTTTATCTTTCTTGCTCACTCAAAATTGTCTCCATAGGCCCTGAAGTTAATAACTCTTAAGAATGCGATTAAGGTAATACTCAACTTTATTGATATGGTGTATGGTTCATCCATCTCATTAAACCTCAATTAAATCTCAGTGACCATTAAGCCAAGGCCCAGAATGTCCCGGGTGGTGGTGCCTGGCATAGAGTAGATGCTCAATAAATATTTTAGAATGCATAAATGAAGAATGGCCCACGAGCCTCATCAGAGAGAAAATGTCGTTAGCCATTCCTGTCACAGAAGGATCCAATTTCTCCATCCTTCTGAATACATCCCCAGCTGCTAATCTGAGCATTCCAGAGGAAGACTTAAACTGCCTAAGAAAACATATTATAGGCTATGTAAAGATAAGAGAAAGGTACACACATTTAAATATGCCCCTTCTTATTTGTGGGTATAAACTTTACACTCAGAAAACATATCTTCTATATAGTGAAAGCCAAGGTAACAAATACTGGGCAGAGAAAGAATTTTGCAACAAACATTGCAGAAATGGTTTAATACCTCTGCTACATAAAGAATGCATATAAATTGATTTATTTAAAAATCAAGACCTCAATAGATAAGTAGACAACAGACAGGAACAGAAAATGCATATAAGGAAAACCTTAACTAGAAAGATAGTCATCCTTGTCAATTAAAACAGATTGACATGTAGGACCTGAGTCCAGAAATGAGAAAAGATCACTTGCCCCCTCACCCACCTCACTCACTCACCAGAAAACTTGCTTGCTGCTGCTGCTGTATTTCAATGTGCTAGGTGAGATGTGTTTGAGTAAGAGCCCTCAAATTCTTAGTAGGCTAGGAGAAATGCAGGGAGCAACACAGTGCCCAGGGCCAGAATGTGAATTCAGAGCCAGCCGACAATGGGGCAAATAGCAACTAGAAACAAGAGGGTTGCAACGGCACAGAAGCAAATTTGCTTCTTATGGGTGCAATGCCTAATATGGCTTATACCATGCCCAGCACATGATAAATACGAGTAATCTGAAAATACAAGATTGCAAATGGAGGATTAAGAGTCAGAAAGGAAATAAATGAATGTTTGGAAACAAGGTGATCTCTTTAAATAGGACACCATCCCAGCGGTTTCATGATTTGCTGTCAACTTTAATTTTGGCTTCTTCTACAACCAGCTGCCAAGCAGAGTTCCCTCTGGTGCACCCACCAGAAGGGAAATGAGACCCATTAATGCTTCTTGCCAGCATGGCTCACAGGTGCCTGGGAAGTTTAGAAATGTTTCTGAAAAACAAGACAATAACAAAAATATGACTAAGCTTATTAAAATTTTAGAAGTTAAAAACAGAAATACATTATGCTGCACACCTTAAATTTATACAGTGATGTACAGCAATTACATTTCAATTAAATAAGTTAAATAAAAATAATGTTCAGTTTGGCAAGCTTGGTACAGTATAAATATAAACACAATGTTTTTGGAAAGCAATCCAGCAATATTTATCAAGCACCATGTATCAATTAGTTATTGTGGCAATAATACTGTGTAACAAATGACCTAAAAAATCTCAGAAATAAAGGTTTTCAGGGGTTCAAGATGGAAACTGTATATAGCCTAAAGCATCCCATGAATGTCAAAGAGGAGTACTGAGTTCCCAAAATAATTCCTCATCTCATTGATCCATGAACTCTGACTGCTTACAAAATCACCCAGGTCCGATGATCCAACAATTCATTCTGTGGCACATCACATATGGGTATGTATACCTGGGCTAAGAAGGCAACAGATCTAAGAAGGTAGGATCTAGAGTCAAAGCAAGAGGGGCAAGCATTTGATGGGCTTCTTTTCTTAGCTTAAAGGGCAATGCCAAGGGTTCAACTGATGTCTCCTAACTGCAATTAAAACCTTATTGAAAGGAATTTTATGGCATGAGAGAGATAATCTACATTTTGAAATGGGTCAAACAGGTCTGTACATCTGTCAAACTCATTAAAATGGTCACTTAAAATATGTACATTTTATTGTATGTGACTTATTCATCAATAAAGTTGATGAAAAAATACAACCTGTAGAGAATCATTTTACTATATTTTTAATTTTTTTATTCTAGAAAACCGATTTTATCTGAAAGCAAGCTGGCAAAATTAAGTTGAATCTAAAAGTATTTATAGTTCTTCCACTTCTGGCCAAGATGGAATAGCAGGGGATAGATTAAACCTGTCTGAAATAACCAACATTTTTTTAGAAAGTGAAAGACTAGTTTTCAAGACATTGGATATCAAGAGAGTGATGCTTGAGAGATAGGAAAGAGATGAGATAAGGTTTTTTTTTTTAATGATTGATTATTTTATTTATTTTATTTCATTTTTTAACTTTACAATATTGTATTGGTTTTGCCATATATCAACATGAATCCACCACAGGTATACATGTGTTCCCCATCCTGACCCTCCTTCTTCCTCCCTCCCCGTACCATCCCTCTGGGATGAGTTTTGACTGCCCCAGCTTACTGCCTGGAGAATGTTCCCAGACCATGGAGTAGGAAGAGGGAACCAGGCAGAGCCCAGTGGACTTGAGTTTAGGGGGCAGAGCTGAGAGCTTGAGGAGATCGAGGCAGCTAGAGTTTTCAGGACAGAGAGAAGAAGGCTGAACAGAGAGAAAACCCAGGGGATGGGTAAGGATTCTGCTTGAGTATTCAATACAGCACATGCATGTGAGGAAGCTATCTGAATCTGAGAAGAGAACCACCAAAAGGATTCATGATAACAGTGTCTGGTGTTCACAAAGGGCCGAGGGCAGTGCCGGTTCTCACCAGCAAAACTGGAAAACCCATCATTTACAGAGTGTGAGACAGAGTTCTCACAAAAACCGTGCCTTAGTGGTGGGGGAATAGTTAGCCCTAAACAAAATGCAACTTTGCTCTCAGTTAACAAATATGAAAAGCAAAGAACCTAAAGGATCAAACTGTTTTCAAGTCATTTAACTGTACCCCAGAACAAAATTCAAGAATATTTATAGAAATACAGAAATATTCAGCATCCAACAAAGGATAAGAAAGTTTATTTCATAGTAATAAAGAGGTCAATTCATCAAGAGGACGTAACAATCCTGAGTTTCCATGTTCCAAACAATGGAACTTCAAAAAACATGAAACAAAAACTGAGAAGTACTGGAGAAAAGTCACAATTTATTGTTGGAGATTTTAATACCCCTCTCTCAATAACTGATAGAACAAGGAGATAGAAAATCAGTAAGAATGCACACAATTTGAACAATGCTATGAACCAACTTGACCTAACTGACATTTGTGGAATACTCCTTATTCAGCAGTAGAATACACTTTTTTTTTCAAATGTACATAAACCCTTTAAATAAAATGTCTCAAATTATGTCTGGAATATAAAATGTCTTAGATTTAAAATTTTTTTAAATCTCGAAGTTAAAAACATTAATTCATACAATGCACATTTTCCTGCAAAAATTAACTTAAATAAGTCAAAAATAGAAAGAGCTCTGAAAAAAATTACCAAATATTTGAAATATAAACAACATATCTCCAAATAACCCATGGGTCAAAGAAGTTAATTAAGAAGTTAATTGAACTGGAAGTAAACTTATGGGAAATTTTACAGAACTGTACATAACCTACGTTAGAATAAAGAATGTTTCAGTCACTGACCTCAACTTCCATTATAATAAACTGAGAAAAAAAGACATAAAACCCAGTGTAAGCCAAAGAAAGGAATAATAATGATCAGAGTATGTATTAAAGTATAAGAAAACAAACACATGATAGAAAATATCAATGAAACTAAAATCTGGTACTTTGAGAAGACCTATAAACCTCTGGGCAGACTAATCAGTAAAAAAGAGGGAAAGAGAGAAGACACAAATTAGTAATATTAAGCATGACAGAGAGAAATCACCATAAATTCTACATATATTAAAAGGATCATAGGGAGCATTATAAACACCTTTATTAAAAACTAATTTGACAATTTAAATAAAATGGACAAAACCCTTGCATGATGAAAACTACCAAAATTCACTCAAGAAAAAAATGACTTGAATAGTCTCAGATATATAAAGAATTCAGTTTGTAGTTAAAAACTTTCCCAGGAACTTTACTGCTGAATTCCACCAAACATTTAGGGAAAAAATAATATCAATTCTACACCAATCATTGAGTAAACCAAAAAGGAGAAACACTTCCTAACTCATTTCATGAGTCCAGCACTACACTGATAATAAGAGCAGACAAAGATATTACAGGAAAATTAGAGTAGGTGACCTCATGACTATACATGCAATCATTTTCACAAAACTTTAGCAAGTCAAATCCAACAATATACATACAATCCAACAATACAAAAAGCATACTACATCACTACTAAGTAGATCCTATCCCAGGAGGGCAAGGCTGATCTTTTAACTTAAAAAAAAAAAAAAAAAAGACACTGAAATTCACCATATTAACAAACCAAAAAGAAAACTATATGATCATTCTAAATTAATGGAGAAAAAGCATTTGACAAAATCAACACAAAATAGAGTGATTCTGTGTTCATGAATCAGAAGACTCAATATTGTTAAGATGATCCTAAATTGATCTAAAGATTCCAATCAAAATTCCATAAGCATTCAATACTATAAATACTATAAAGCATTCAATACTATAAATACTATAAATTTGGAAAATCTACAGTTAATATCATACTTATTTGCAAAAGACTGAGTATTTTTTGCCTAATATAAAGATAAGATAATCTATCCAGTCTCATTTCATCTATTTAAAAGTTTCCCATAGTTCTAGACAGTTGAATAAGGTAAGAAGAAGAAATAAATCATCTAGATGGAAAAAGAATTAAGAGTGTATTTATTCATAGAAAAAAAATAATCAACTATGTAGAAAATTCAATGAAATCTACATAAAAGCTTTTAGAACTAATGAGTATGTTTAGAAAGTCTTCAGGATATAAGATCAATATACAAAACTCAATTGTATTTCTATATATTAGCAATAAACAACTGGAAATTGAAATTTAAAAATCCATACCATTTAGAATAGCACAATTAGCTGCTAGGCGTAAATTTCACAAAAGATATGGGAAACCTATATGATTAAAACTAAGAAAACATTGCTGAGAGAAACTAAAGATGACCCAAATAAAATAGAGTGATTCTGTGTTCATGAATCAGAAGACTCAATATTGTTAAGATGTTAAATCTCCTAAATTGATCTAAAGATTCCAATCAAAATTCCATCAGCCTTTTCATAGAAACTGACAAACTGATTATAAAAATTCATATCATATTAACCCCTTATCAGATAAAGAGTTTGCAAATATTTTTCTCCCATTCTGTAGATTGTCTTTTCATTTTGTTGTTTCCTTTTATTTATAGAAGCTTTTTACTTTGATGTCATCCCACTTGTTTATTTTTGCTTTTGTTGCCTGTGTTTTGGTGTCATATTAAAAAAAAATCATTGTCATGATTTTTCCTTATGTTTTCTTACAGGCATTTAATAGTTTCATCTTTTCCATTTAAGTTTTTAATCCATTTCAAACAAATTATTATGTGTGGAGTAAGATAAGGGTCCAATTTCATTATTTTGCACATGTATATATAGTCTCCCCAACACTACTTATTGAGGAGACTGTCTTTTCCTGCATTGTATATCCTTGGCAGCCTTGTCACAGATTAGTTGAGTGTGTATACATGGGTTTATTTCTGGACTCTTGATTCTGTTCCATTAGTCTATGTGTCTTGTTTTAAGCCATACTGTTTCCGTTACTATAGTTTTATAATATAATTTGAAATCAGGAAGTGTGATACCTCCCACTTTGTTCTTTCTCAAAATTCTTTGGCTATTCAGGGTCTTTTGTGGTTCCATATAAATTTTAGGGCTGTTTTTCCTATCTCTGTGAAAAAATAGCAAAAAAAAGAAATAATCTAATTAAAATGGGCAAAGAACCTGAACAGACATTTTTGCAAAGAAGATTTACAATTAGCCAACAGGTATATGAAAAAATGCTCAACAGCACTAATCATCAGGGAAATGCAAATAAAAGCCACAATGATATATTACCTTTTACCTATTAGCATGGATATCCTCCAAAAAAAAAAAAGATATCAAGTGTTGTTGAGGGTGTGGAGAAAAATGAGCTCTTGTACACTGTCCATAGGATTATAAATTGGTACATCTATTATAGAAAGCAGTATGATGGATTCTCAAAAAATTAAAAATAGAACTACCATATGATACTGAAATTCTACTTCTTAATATATATCCAAAGGAAATGAAATCAATACTTCAAAGAGCTATGTATTATATATAAAGTATCATGTATATGCTTATACATATATACATTAACAAATATATATGTACATACCTAATAGACTATCATTTGGGTGCATGCCAAGTGCATGACACTCAGTCATGTCCAACTCTTGTGATCCTGTGGACTGTAGCCAGCCAGGCTCCTTTATCCATGGAATTTTCCAGGCAAGAATACTGGAGTGGGTTGCCATTTCTTACTCCAGAGGATCTTCCTGACCTAGGGATAAAACCTCCTTCTCTTGTGTATCCTGCATTGACAGGCATCATTAAGTCATAAAAAAGAAAGAAATCCTGCCATTTGCAACAACATGTATGAGCCTGGAGGACACCTGTGTAAGTGAAATACTGTAACCCTGATACAGTAAGACAATTGTTATATGACTCACTTATATGTAGAATTTGAAAATCAAATTCATAGAACTTACAGTTGAACAATGGTTGTCAGGGGCCAAAGGGTGGGGGAAATGGGGAAATATTGGTCAAAGAGTACAAACTTTCAGTTATAAGATGAATAAGTTCTTGGATTCTAATGTATACCATGGTGACTAGATTAATACAGTTAAAAACACTGTATTATATATAATACAGTCAGGTTCGATGCATGAGACAGGGTGCTCAGGGCTGGTGCACTGGGATGACCCTGAGGGGTGGGATGGAGAAAAGCTGGGAGGGAGGGTCAGGATGGGGAACACAGGTACACCCATGGCTGATTCATGTGAATGTATGGCAAAAACCACCACAATATTGTAAAGTAATTAGCCTCCAATTAAAATAAATTTTAAAAATAAAAATAAAAAACACTGTATTATATACTTTAGTTTTGATAAGATCTTAAGTGTAGATCTTACATGTTTGCACAGCAAAAAATAGTGAGGTGTTGGATGTGTTAATTAATCTAATTGGGGTAATAATTTCATAGTGTACATGTACATTAAATCATCATGTTGCATGCCCTAAGTACATATAATTTTTCTATGTCTATGTAAGCTAGGGGAAAATCATATAGAAGCATAACAAATCAAAAATAACTGAAACAACTTTGTAAAAGAATATAGAACTAAAACGACCTCATTTTAAAACTTAACACAAAGCTACAATAATCAAAACAGTGTGGTATTGGCCTCAAATAGGCAATATCAGCAGAACACAATATGGAGTTCAAAAATAGACACATATATCACATATATGGACAATAGATTTTCAACAAAAGTACAAGAGCAATTCAATAGGGAGAGAATAGTCTTTCCAAGATAGTGTTGGAACAGTTGGATGTCAATATGCAAAAAAAGTGCCATATACGAAGGTGAACTCAGAATTTAAAACTTAAAACTACAAATTTTTATAACAAAATATAAGAGAAAATCTTTGCAGCTTTGGATTGGTCAATGTTTTCTTAAATATGACAACCAAACCCCAACTGATAAAAGAAAAAGCTCATAAAAATTTTTTTTTTTCATCAAAATTGATGCTCTTATTCTTCAAAGTACACTGTTCAGAGGATGAAAAGGCAAGGGACAGACTAAAAGAAAATCTTTGCAAGCATACGCAGAAAATGTAAACAGCTATCAAAACTCAATAAGAAAAAACTATTTTTAAATGTCCAAAAGATTTGAAAAGACACTTCAACAAAGAAGATATATAGATAATAGGTAAGCAACTGAAAAGATGCTCAGCATCATCTGCCATTCTAAAAACATGTATCTAAACTACAGTGAGATACTTCTATGTGTCTATTAGAATGGCTGAAATTGGGAACACTGACCATACCAAGTGGTGATGATCCATGTGGATTTGGAACACACAGAACTCACATATATCACAAACAGGAACGTAATATGGTACAACCACTTTGGAAAACAGATTAGGGATCCATTCATTCTTTACCTAGATAGTTACCCAAGAGGAATGAAAACATATGAAACCAAATATTCATAGCAATTTTATTTGTAAAAGCCAGAAATTGGAAAAAACAAAAACAAATGTCCATCGATGGGCAAATGGATAAACAAATTGCATAACATTTGTACCATACTTATTGAACAATGAGAAGGGATAAAATATTGGTACTATAACATAGATGCATTTCAAAATACTAATGCTGAGTTAAAGACAGGCAAAAAAGAACACATGCTGTATTATTCTATTCACATAAATTTTAGAAAATGCAAATTAATCTATAATGACATTAAGCACATCAGTGATTGCCTGGGGACAATAGGAGTAGGTAAAGGGGGTGGAAGAATAGATTTACAACCCTTTGGGGAAACTTTTGGTGATGATGGATATGTTCATTATTTTTATCATGGTGATCGTTTCACAGGAGTATACATTTATCAAAACTTACCAAATTGTACTTATTTAAAATGTGCTTCAAGGGTAACTCAATAAAGTGGCTAGAAAAGAAAACAAAAGTTATAAAAGTACGGGACCAGAAACAGTTTAAAGAAACAGTGTATTTTGCTCTTAATTGTTGTCATGTCATGTCATGGTGTGTTTTATGTTATGTTAGGAACTTTTTAAATGGTGCACTGGGATGACCCAGAAGGATGGTATGGGGAGGGAAGTGGGTGGGGGTTCAGGATGGGGAACACGTGTACACCTGTGATGGATGCATGTTGATGTATGGCAAAACCAATACAATATTGTAAAATAAAAAATAATAATAATAAAATAATTTTTAAAAAGATATTATTTATAACAGTGAAGGAATCATGAAAGAAGTTTCAGTGAATGGTGTAAAAAGCAAGTTAGGGCTTCAAAGCTAGGTGGGAGGAAGCCAGGGATTGGAGGAAATAAGACAGGTTTCTTCTTTGGATTCATGTGGAGGCAAAAGATGGCAAAAGAAGTCAAGAATGGATGGGATTTGATGGTTGTTCAGAAAGGGAGGAAGATCAACCAAGGAAAGCCTGCCATCAACTCTCACAGCCTAAGAAGAGACCCCTTGGTGAACAGTGACAGAGAAAAGCTACCAGGAGTTTACTAATCCAGCTTACCCTAAAATTCCAGGGCTTCGGGAAAACTCCAAGAGAAACAAAGTTTTATAAACCTTTTTTCTTCTAATATAAATTTATTTATTTTAATTGGAGGTTAATTACTTTACAATATTGTATTGGTTTTGCCATACATCAACATGAATCCGCCACAGGTATACATGTGTTCTCCCTCCCTCCTCCCTCCCCATACCATCCCTCTGGGTCGTCCCAGTGCACCAGCCCCAAGAAACCAGTATCATGCATCAAACTTGGACTGGCAATTCGTTTCAGTCCATTCATCATAATATAATATGATATTATACATGTTTCAATGCCATTCTCTCAAATCATCCCACTCTCTCCCTCTCCCACAGAGTCCAAAAGACTGTTCTATACATCTGTGTCTCTTTTGCTGTCTCCCATACAGGGTTATCGTTACCATCTTTCTAAATTCCATATATATGCATT
>NW_011494956.1:15771522-15773433 GCF_000754665.1 Bison bison bison | reverse complement strand
ATATATGCATTAGTATACTGTATTGGTGTTTTTCTTTCTGGCTTACTTCACTCCGTATAATAGGCTCCAGTTTCATCCACCTCATTATAACTGATTCAAATGTATTCTTTTTAATGGCTGAGTAATATTCCATTGTGTATATGTACCACAGCTTTCTTATCCATTCATCTGCTGATGGACATCTAGGTTGCTTCCATGTCCTGGCTATTACAAACAGGGCTGTGATGAACATTGGGGTACACGTGTCTCTTTCAGTTCTGGTTTCCTCAGTGTGTATGCTCAGCAGTGGGACTGCTGGGTCATAAAGCAGTTCTATTTCCAGTTTTTTAAGGAATCTCCACACTGTTCTCCATAGTGGCTGTACTAGTTTGCATTCCCACCAACAGTGTAAGAGGGTTCCCTTTTCTCCACACCCTCTCCAGCATTTATTGCTGGACTTTTGGATCGCAGCCATTCTGACTGGCGTGAAATGGTACCTCATAGTGGTTTTGATTTGCATTTCTCTGATAATGAGTGATGTTGAGCATCTTTTCATGTGTTTGTTAGCCATCTGTATGTCTTCTTTGGAGAAACGTCTGTTTAGTTCTTTGGCCCATTTTTGATTGGGTCATTTATTTTCCTGGAATTGAGCTGCAGGAGTTGCTTGTATATTTTGAGATTAGTTTTTTGTCAGTTGCTTCACTTGCTATTATTTTCTCCTATTCTGAAGGCTGTCTTTTCACCTTGCTTATGGAGAAGGCAATGGCACTCCACTCTAGTACTCTTGCCTGGAAAATCCCATGGACAGAGGAGCCTGGTAGGCTGCAGTCCATGGGGTCGCTAAGAGTCAGACATGACTGAGTGACTTCACTTTCACTTTTCACTTTCATGCATTGGAGACGGAAATGGCAACCCACTCCAGTGTTCTTGCCTGGAGAATCCCAGGGACGGGGGAGCCTGGTGGGCTGCCGTCTATGGGGTCGAAGAGAGTCGAACACAACTGAAGCGACTTAGCAGCAGCAGCAGCATAGTTTCCTTTGTTGTGCAGAAGCTTTTAAGTTTAATTAGGTCCCATTTGTTTATTTTTGCTTTTATTTCCAATATTCTGGGAGGTGGGTCATAGAGGATCCTGCTGTGATTTATGTCGGAGAGTGTTTTGCCTATGTTCTCCTCTAGGAGTTTTATAGTTTCTGGTCTTACATTTAGATCTTTAATCCATTTTGAGTTTATTTTTGTGTATGGTGTTAGAAATTGTTCTAGTTTCATTCTTTTACAAGTGGTTGACCAGTTTTCCCAGCAGCACTTGTTAAAGAGATTGTCTTTAATCCATTGTATATTCTTGCCTCCTTTGTCAAAGATAAGGTGTCCATAAGTGCGAGCATAAAAAGAAATAAAAGGAATCCAAATTGGAAAAGAAGAAGTAAAACTCTCACTGTTTGCAGATGACATGGTCCTCTACATAGAAAACCTTAAAGACTCCACCAGAAAATTACTAGAGCTAATCAATGAATATAGTAAATTTGCAGGACACAAAATCAACACACATAAATCCCTTGCATTCCTATACACTAATAATGAGAAAACAGAAAGAGAAATTAAGGAAACAATTCCATTCACCATTGCAACGAAAAGAATAAAATACTTAGGAATATATCTACCTAAAGAAACTAAAGACCTATATATAGAAAACTATAAAACACTGGTGAAAGAAATCAAAGGGGACACTAATAGATGGAGAAATATACCATGTTCATGGATCAGAAGAATCAATATAATGAAAATGAGTATACTACCCAAAGCAATCTATTTCAATGCAATCAATCAAGCTATCAATGATATTTTTTACAGAGCTAGAACAAATAATTTCACAATTTGTATGGAAATACAAAAAACCTCGAATAGCCAAAGCAATCTTGAGAAAGAAGAATGGAA
>NW_011494956.1:15738729-15771422 GCF_000754665.1 Bison bison bison | reverse complement strand
CTAGAACAAATAATTTCACAATTTGTATGGAAATACAAAAAACCTCGAATAGCCAAAGCAATCTTGAGAAAGAAGAATGGAACTGGAGAAATCAACCTGCCTGACTTCAGGCTCTACTACAAAGCCACAGTCATCAAGACAGTATGGTACTAGCACAAAGACAGAAATATATATCAATGGAACAAAATAGAATGCCCAGAGATAAATCCACGCACCTATAAATTTCCTGAGTGAGTGAGATCAATATCTACAAATGATTTTTATTGTAATCCCCTTTTGGAAAGAAAAATGTCTGAGCTGTGCCTACTGAATAGGGCTGCTTACTAGTAGATTGCACCCATGTACTCCTATAATAGTATACTGTTGATTTTCAAATGGGCATTAATAAGTAGAAATATACAAATGGTTCAGGGAAGTCTACTCAGTGCTCTGTGCTGACCCAAAGTGAAAGTGAAGTCACTCAGTTGTGTCCAACTCTTTGCAATCCTGTGGACTGTAGCCTACCCGGCTCCTCTCTCCTTGGGATTCTCCAGGCAAGAATACTGGAGTGGGTTGCCATTTCCTTCTCCAGGGGATCTTCCCAACCCAGGGGTCTAACCCCAGTCTCCCGCATTGCAGGCAGACGCTTTAACCCTAAAGGACATCCAAAATAGAGGGAATAAAAGTATATGTATAGACAATTAACTTTATTGTACAGTATAAACTAACACAAATTGTAAGGCAACTATACTCCAATAAAAATACATTAAAAAAAGTAGAAATATAAGAAGTAAAAAGCAAAACCAAAAATAAGAATTATAATATTTTATTTCACATTCCAGATCATCTTGCATACCAGGGAATCACACCTCAGTTAGGAGACCACAGAGTTAGATTAAGCATTCTAGTCATGTCTGGGCTTTCCTGGTGGCTCAGATGGTGAAGAATCCACCTGCAATGCAAGAGACCTGGGCTCCATCCCTGGGTTGGGAAGATCCCTGGAGGAAGGCATAGCAACCCACTCTGGTATTCTTGCCTGGAGAATCCACATGGACAGAGGAGCCTGGTGGGCTACAGTCCATGGGGTTGCAAAGAGT
This sequence comes from Bison bison bison, assembly GCF_000754665.1. Classification (NCBI taxonomy): domain Eukaryota; kingdom Metazoa; phylum Chordata; class Mammalia; order Artiodactyla; family Bovidae; genus Bison; species Bison bison. Next base: position 15,770,346 of record NW_011494956.1, on the reverse strand, counting down.
CAAACACCACTGAACAATTAAGCACACAGTCATGTCTAGTGGACAGGGAATAATCTGATGTGGTAGACTGTGACAAAAAGAAAAATATAAATATTTGTGATAGCAAAACACTGGAAGAGATTGGCCTAGCCAAAGGAGAATAGCTAGTCAAATTTATACACATTTGACAGACTATTAAACAACTGTTTAAAATGATGTTTTCAAAGAATATTCCTGAACATGTAAAAATATTCATGATGTGGTGTTACATGAGAAAAATCAGTGTATAACACTGAGAAAGATTCCAGTTTTGTGTGTGTGTGTAATATATATATATATATCACAGAAAAATCTGGAAGAAATTTATTGAGGGGTGGTTAAATTGCAGATAATTTCATATTTCTACTGTATCCTTTTAGTATCTTGCAAATGCTCAACGTGAATGCTTTCCACTTTATAATCACAAAAACACAATAGTTTTGTAAATAAATCAGTATAAACAAATAATTCCACCAGGCAGTAAAAAAGTGGTGACACTAAGGAAGTATTTATAATTCCAATGAGACATTAGGAAGCTTGGAAAGAAGATTTTTAAATAAAAAATCAGAATACTAATAGTCACGTGAAGGATTCTGGGTTCTCAGTAGTCAAGCTTCAGGGACCTACCAGCACTAGGGGATATCTGAACACTCCATTCCTCTGCAAACACCCATCCAGCTGATTATACAATGGGCTCTGGGCAAGACTCCAGGGATAGAAAGATGCATCAGATGTAGAAGGCCCTGCCCCGGAAGTGTTTCCCAGTCAGTGCTCTGTGTTCCCATGTTGTATTATCACAAACACAAAGCAAAAATAATTTTCTTCCTTTACACAAGGTGGCTTTTTTGTTTTTACATAAAACAAGATGATTAAGGGATATTCTGGCCACTGAAACCCAGAAAAGCATAGCAATTAGAGCTTGTAGATGGGTAAATAAAACGAAAATATCAGACAGGCTGAAAGGTTAGGGTCTTCATTCTGAAGGTTGGGAAGGGAAGGGATTTGGATTCACAGAACCTGGAACCCATTGGGGCACTGACTTCTTACCAGATTCCAAAACTCTATAACTAGGAGATGTTCTATGAAATGTGATCCAGGTTTAGCTCCAGACATAAAAGGAAGCAATTTCTCTTACACTGAGTAATAAACGGATTGGAACTTATTGGAATTCATCATTCCCAAGAGGCAGTGCTGGCAGGAAATATAAATGCCTTCCAAAAGCTTTGGACAAATTTATGAATGATAGAATCATAAATGATCTCTCTTGCTCACTTCCTCTTGCTCTTTCTCTTTCTCACTCAAACAGTCTCCATCCTTAGAAACTGAGCCAGTGTTTGCCCTGGAAGATTCTGCTCAGATGTTCCCTAAGGGCCATGCAAGGTCAAGGTAGGTCCCCACTCTGTGCTCCTATATCCCCCTGTATGTAACAGGTCATGGCCCTAACCACACAGTATTATAATTCCCTGTTGATGGGTCTGTGGCCCCACTAGTTGTGATGCCAACAAAGGTAGCACTGAGTCAGAGCTCAGTTGATATGGGTTAAAAGAGAGTGTTATATGGACTCTACCCTTTTTTGTTTAAAAAGAAAAAAGCTGTGCCTGACTTGTTGTCACCCCATGGACTGTAGCCCACCAGGCTCCTCTGTCCATGAATTTCCCAGGCAAGAATACTGGAGTGGGTTGCCATTTCCTTCTGCAGGGGATCTTCCAGACTCAGGGATCAAACCTGCATTTCCAGCATCTGCTGCTTTGTCAGGCAGATTCTTTACCACTGAGCCACCTGGGAAACCCCAAGCACTGCTTTCCCTCAGGGCAAAATCTTGAGAAATGTGTACTGGCTGGAGTGTTGATTTCTTTCAAGTCCTCAACTCTCCGCTGCCCCATGTATTCCCAGAGCAGAAAATCTGATAGAAAGGTAAGATACCCTCTCAGAGGGAACCACCAACTGAAACCCTGCAAAAACATCTTATGGAAGAAACAGCTCTTAGAAATTCCTGGGGGATGGATGTCTGAAGAACTCTCATCCCACCCCACTTCATCACCTCCCAGACTTGCTCACCAGACAGCTCTGTTGTCCACCATTGTGAGCTTCTGAGCTCTGATTTGCAAGTCAGTTCCCTGGGAATTTCATGATAAAATACATTCAGCTCATCTATGTCAAGGACACAGTCTCCTGTATCTCCTCTAAAACCTTGTTTAATAACATTAGTCTCCCCATATGTGTGCCAAGATTCTTCAGCTTGAGGCTGGAAGGATTTTAATTTATTTTTCCATTAATGGTTAGGATCCATGCTAAACCTGTAAATATTGTTTCTATAAATTCACTGCAGTGCTAATTTTTAATGCAAATAAATAAACAGAGTGAGCAACTCAGAGACAGTTTGCCCCAATGGAGTTTTGCAAATCGTCTTCATTTGGCTTAGGAGAGAAGAGGGTGGAACACTTTATATTCTGGTAAGTTGCAGTGATCAGCTATGGTCCAGTTTCTTCATTCTTGGGATTTCTCAAGGATATATGGGAGAGAGGAAAGATAAATCAAAAGTAGAGATCATAATACCATACAGTTGCTAAAGTTGGAAAAGATCTTAGGGATTTTCTACTAAAACTCTCTCTTTTGTTTTATGGGTGAGATATGTGGTCATATAAAGAGTAAAGCCTGCCTGGGAACATATGGCCCAAGAGTAGCTGTGCAAAGTCCAGAAATGGCAGCCTACTTAGGTCCCCAAAACATCAAGGAGTGCTTTTGTTGGCAGAGCCCCTGTGGCTAAGTTTGTGATTATCATTCAGCTGCCAGTGACCCACCGGAGTAATCACATGGTACACATTCTCCTGGTCTGTGCTCATTTGAAATCTTCTACTCTATAGATTCCATACGTCTATTTAAACATATCTTACTTTTACTCTGATTTGGGGTTGCCAAAATACAGTCACTAAAATTGCTCAAAACCTATAGAGGTAAAATATGAGGTCTTGCCAAGAATCTTAGGAACCCAGAGCCCAGACTCTGACCAGGACTCAGAGATCCAGAGCGCGATGAGCCCAGGCCTTAAAGTGCTCTAGATAGGTGGGTCCTCTGACAGAAGAAGAAAAAGGCACAGAAAAGCCCAAGGTAAAGTTGGCACCCATCATTATCAGTCTAGAAACCATGAAAGCTAAAATGTTTGGGTTGCCCCTCATTGGCTGGGAGCACCCCCTGAGCACAGTCTCCAAAGTGGCATTTCTCAACAGTTCTCAAAATAGTAGGTTATGACAGTGGCAGGGAAAGGCATTGTAGAAAGTAGGCTTGAACTATCAGATTGACCATCACTGGCTAGACTGTGAGATGTCTAAAGAAGACAGGCTGCAGGTGACGGCTTCTCCACATGCTCACCCTTCCACCACCCAATAGTGCCTCCTCTGCCCTCGTAGAACCACCCTCTTCTGGAGCTGGGGGAGGCGAAGAGGCTACGGTTAGAGAGAACAGGATACAGTGAGGATCTGAATCTTAAAAGAGATTCATCTGTATAGAAGTCTACCCTGCAGTCAGGCAATGATTCCCACCAAGCAAGACTCAAAGAATGCACTGAGCAGGAATGGCCACTGTGCCCAGGGCTCTGGGAATCTAATGACTGTTGGGAGAAGACATGGGCCACACAGGGTTCATCAACTGGTGTTTGTGGATCTGTCTTGTGATCCTTTGTCACTGTGATGACAGCGATTCCCAAGCATGGCTGAGTGTTCACTGGTCTGGGATTGCAGGCTGCTGGGAGGTGATACGAGGGGAAGAAAGATGGGTTAATAGCTGCACAGAGTGGGTCCAGGCTGGAGCCTCTGCCTATCCAATATTCAGGACTGAAGCAGGTCTTCCTCCCTGGGGCTTGGCTGTGTGATCCTTAGAGAAATATTTACACTCTTCATAGGGGAGAACAAACCTGATTGTATTTGTTATCTATTTAATAGTGCATCCAGATTACAATTCCTCTTTTTCATGGTATTTAATTTGGGAGTGAATTTTTTGGTGGTGGGGAAGTCCTTCAGATTTCAAACTGAGAAATAAACTGCCAGTCTAAGAGGCTCTGGGATCTCTTTGTTCTTGTTGGTTTGCAGAAAGCAGAAAGACCTTGGGAGCAAGAGAAAAGACTACAGCAGGACTGTGCTAGCTATTATACGACCCTCTATTACAGTTTTCTATGGATATAAAACTCATCTTTCTCAGAGAAGGAACTCAGAAAGGAAATGAAAAAAGAAAAATTCACTGAGTCTAACATTTGTCACATGGGATATTGTCATATTTTCTGGATCATACATTAGCTTCTACTTTTACAGATGCTTATATAATTCGAATAAAGAGTAAAAAAAAAAAAAATCCCATGCCCTGGGTTTTGGCTCTGGAAAGAAGTACAGGAAGAGACAGACTAGACCATAATCAGGTAATCAGGAAATATGTGATTTTTAAGTTACTATTGATATTTTGAACTATGAAAGTATGGAGACCTAAGTATATGGCCCTGTGTTTTATGACTCTTCAGTGGGTAATTGGATATAGGAACCTGGGTCAAGAACTTGGTTTGGGTTGGAGAGGGAGGTTGAATTGCTCTATTTAAGAATGTAGTCAGAGGATAAGAATGGATTGATTACAGCCATGGATTTAGCAAAGAATACTGAAGAACTGATTCTTGGGCTTCCCTTACAAGGGAAGCTACAGCTCAATTGGTAAAGAATCTACCTGCAATGCAGGAGACCACTGTTCAATTCCTGGGTCAGGAAGACCCACTGGAGAAGGAATAGGCTACCCATTCCAGTATTCTTGGGCTTCCCTGGTAGCTCAGCTGGTAAAGAATCCACCTGAAATGTAGTAGACCTGGGTTCTATCCCTGAGTTGGGAAGATCCATTGGAGAAGGGAATGGATACCCACTCCACTGTTCTGTCCTGGAGAATTCTATGGACTATATCCGTGGGGTTGCAAAGAGTGGGATATGACTTAGTGACTTTCACTCACTGAGGCACTCCATGCCCTGTGGGGGTCCTTCATATTCCCCCAACTCTGAATTTCCTGAAGGCCACAATCCTGTTAATCCCCCCCTCCCCATAAACATACTCCCCAGAGCTCCTCCCGCCATGGAAATCCTACCCCCACCATTCAAGTCTCCCCCTTGCTCTGGCCTGCAGCCAGGGTATCCAGGCTACTAACCTTCCACCCTAAACACCCACCACTCCCTTCTCCTCTCCACACCCACCACCGGCCCTGGCAAGCCTTCTGCCAATTCCTGGATACCTGGAATCAGGGCCAGGATTGGAAGAAAAGATGAAGGCAAAGGCAGAAGGCAAAGAAAGTTCATAGACATGCAAGGCACCCAAGGCAGTAAGCATTCCTTTGCTTCCTGCACCAACTACAGGGCTATGCCTTCCTGCCCACATGTCCAACCAATCTGTCTCTCCAACATGCTTCTGATGCTTTCATGCAATATTGTGCTGGGGGAAATAACCCTATTCCCCAAGCCTGAAACACTTATTGTTACCTGGTCATAACTGAAGAGGAAAAAAATGGAAAAAGGCCACAGAGGGAGAGGGTGGGAAGATTTGGAAGAATGACATTGAAACATGTAAAATATCATGTAAGAAACGAGTTGCCAGTCCAGGTTTGATGCACGATACTGGATGCTTGGGGCTAGTGCACTAGGACGACCCAGAGGGATGGTATGGGGAGGGAGGAGGGAGGAGGGAGGAGGGTTCAGGATGGGGAACACATGTATACCTGTGGCGGAAAAAAAAAAAAAGGCCACTGGGCCAGTATGATTATCCTCTCTCTTCTCAGTTGACCTTGTAGCTGCCAGGTTCAGAAGATTAGCAATTTTTGAAAATAGTGAACCTTTGAGCTATGACAAATTTTAAATTAATAAACTGTGATGTATCACATTTTGGTAATTGGTGATAATTGAGATGACAAAAGTATATTAAGAACATTGTTCCATTTTTCTTAATGGTTGCTTAGCTGAGTGTTTTGAAGGAGCGAAAACTCTTTTCCCAACAGGCTTGTGTTGCCTATACTTACCGCAGGGTCCGCTAGCAATGATATCTGCCTTATCTGCGTTCCTCAACCTGTTATGATGTATCAGATACTACTACTTTCTTTTTCCAGATGCTAATCCCAATAAAACTATTTCTCCTGGGGTTGTGAGCAGAGAGAATAAATGAACAACTGCGTCTGTGGTTTGAGTCAGAAAATGGAAGAGGGGGCTCAAGAGGGAAAAAGATGGCAGCAAGCCAAGGCCTGTGGGGGATTTTGTCTAATTTTCGAGTATAATGCCTACACTCAATTTTAAGCAGTTGCCTATCAGCCCTAACATTACCCACAGATGATCCTTAATTAAAAGTGTCCTGTGCACATCAAATGTGTTAGTGATAATTTGGGATAGATTTAAGGAACTAGGAGGTCTTCAACTTGAAGCAAAGATGTGTAGAAAATTAATGATGGTAAAGGAAGCAAGACAAGAGCTGAATCCAGAATTCAGAAACTAAAACACTAAATCAAAATTTAACTAGGAAAAAGAACAGCTTCCAGATAAACTAATATAAATAGGAGATACTAGTATAAACCACAATTAAATTTAACAAAAAAGAATTCTCTAAAATTATAAAGAAAAATGGTAAATGAACCTAAATTGATGGCATAAGCACATGAATTATTCCAAGATATTATAAAACACATCAGTTGACTTTCCATCCTAAGTAGAATAAGCTCTAAAGATAAAAGAACTGCAAAAATATTGTAAACTATATGTATCCAATTATCATATTGTTATTTGCATTATGAGTTTTATTATTCTTTGGTTGTTTTGTGTGTATTGTGGGAATAAACAAATATTTATTTGAATGAATAAATGAATGCTTATGTTGACATTTTTAAGAACTGGGATTTTCAGTGTAGAAGAAGGAGTTACAGGCATAAAAATAATGAGGTTAAATAAAACCTCATAATCCTGAATTTGGAGTACAAGTACCAGAATGAAATCATGAGGAATTTTATATTTTGAAAATGTAAATATTTCCTGGCTCAATCTGCTGAAAAGTACAGAAACAGTAACCAATCCAATAGCAGTGAGCACTTCTAGTATCCAGACTATGGTTTCTAAATATTTCTCCAAAAAGGACTCTCCTTGAAGAATGGCTGACTCCAGATCTGGGACAAGAAATGAATAAAGAAAACTCAAAATATCTTATTATACTATAAATGTAGGAAGTAAATGAGAAATACTAGGATTTTGTCAAAAGGAATCAGGATCCAAATCGAAAAGTCTCCCACTATCTAAAGCTGGGATAATTTGGCCATTGATAAGGATAAGTTTTGATGGCTTAATATCATATCAAATATGTTTGAATTCATAAGCCCAAATGATGCTAAAGAAAAATAACAACAGCAAAAAAGTAACTTTTTGGAGAATTAGAAAATCAGTTCACTCTTCCAAAGATTGGTAAATATAAAGAAAGTATCAAGAAATTTTCTTTCTTTCCCTACAAAAAGATGTACCTCAGAGTAAACAAATTGATGCTGAGGGAAGTTTTTTCTTTATAGAAGTTTTCTAGGTTCCAAGGGAAGAAGAAATGATAGAGCTAGGAAATCAATATTTGGAAACTACAAATGAACTGATGGATCTAGACAATTATTTTCAATGTTGATTACATCATGAAGAGTGACACCTGAATGGACATAGCAAGTTTCCTGATAAAAGTACAGAACTTCTCCAATGGAGTGGTCTTGCTTAAAAAAAGAAAAAAAAACTGAATCTAATCAAGCCTAGATTTAACTAGCAATTTAGAGAACAGAAGAACTCATTAAATGACACCATGGGATCCAATTAGTAAAATCCAGACAGTGGAAAACCCTTTAGGACAGACAATTCAGTTTCTTCAACAACTAAATTAAAAGAAAAAGTGAAAATGGGAACATTTAGGTTAAAAGAGACTTATGATAGATAACAACAATTGCAATGTGTGGACCTTGTTTATATCTGGGTTGAAGCAAACTATAAAATGTAAAAAGAATGAGACAATCGAGAAAATGTGAACACTGATTGGATATTTAACGATATCAAAGGATTTTTCTTCTGTAATAATGAATGGTATTGTGGTTATGGTTAGGAATTCTAAAAAAAAAAAAAAAATCCTAACTTTTAGAGATACACACATATTTATATGGGCTTCCCAGGTGGGGCTAGTGGTAAAGAACCCGCCTGCCAATGCAGGAGACCCAGCAGGCACCAGTTCAATCCCTAGGTCGGGAAGATCCCTTGAAGGAGAGCAGGGCAACCCACTCCAGTATTCCTGCCTGGAGATTCCCATGGACTGAGGAGTCTGGCAGGCTACAGTCCATAGCGTAGCCAAGAGTTGGACACAACTGAAGTGACTTAGCACACACACGCACATGTTTATGTATGAATGGACATACCGGATGAAATTTACTTCAAGAAATGGGGATGGTGGAGAGGGAAAGGTCAGTGAGTAGGAATATAAAGGAAACAAGTTTGGCTGTGAGCTTACTAATACTGAAGCTGGATGATGGACACCTAGGGCTTTGTACATTATTCTCTCCCCTTTTGTATGTTCATTTTTTTCCCCATAATAAAATTGTTTTAATTTTAAAAAAGAGGAAAGAGAAGAGGATGTTGGCATAAGAGAAATACCTGAATCATTTAAAAAGTCATCAAAGGGAGTTTTCCTGTTGGCTCAGTGGTAAAGAATCCACTTGCCAATGCAAGAAACATAGGTTTGGTCCCTGATCTGGGAAGATCCCACATGGCATGGAGCACCTAAGCCCATGCGCCGCAGCTATTGAGCCTGTACTCTAGAGCCTGGAAACCACAACTGCTGAGCCCATGCCACAACTACGGAAGCCTGTGTGCCCTACAGTCTGTGCTTGGCAACAAGAGAAGCCACTGCAATAGGAAGCCTGCACACCGCAGCTGGAGAGTAGCCTCCACTCACTGCAACTAGAGAAAAGCCTGTGCAGCAATGCAGACCCAGCACAGCAAAAAAAAAAATCTTTTTAAAAAGTCATCAATGGGATCATCCCAGAAAGCTGTAGAACTTGAAACTTTGAAGCAGGGAGAATTCTCCATAAAGAGAGAATTTCTTCATTTTTATTATCATCCCACATGGGTTGTATTGTGACTACAATCTCAGACATCTTCTCCTTTCATAAGTACATTTATTTTCCCATGTAGAGAGTGGTCCTCTCAGTCCTCCAGAGCTGGCCAATCTGAAACCAGTGCCATGAGGAGGAGTTTAATTCTGTAAGTTACAAAGAGTTGGCCGCTAATTAGCAAAATTGGAGGCGGGGGGAGTCATTAGTGGACCCGGAGAAAGCAATAGCACCCCACTCCAGTACTCTTGCCTGGAAAAGCCCATGGGTGAAGGAGCCTGGTAGGCTGCAGTCCATGGGGTCGCTAAGAGTCGGACATGACTGAGCGACTTCACTTTCACTTTTCACTTTCATGCATCGGAGAAGGAAATGGCAACCCACTCCAGTGTTCTTGCCTGGAGAATCCCAGGGACGGGGGAGCCTGGTGGGCTGCCGTCTATGGGGTCACACAGAGTCGGACACGACTGAAGTGACTTAGCGGCATTAGTGAACCAGGGGTCATTAATTAGAACCCCAGGAGTCGAGGGTCTTGCTTGTTTGTACACTAGACCATTTAATTTTTTCAGTGCCTTTGATCAAAGTGTGTACCATGATTCTTTGTAAACCCATACCCAGCTCTATCTATCTCACACTGACATTACCTGCCTGCCCCTGGGAGCCTGGGAAACTCTGGCCCATACCCTAAATTCTAAAAGAATTCTGCCTCAAAGATTTAGACATTTTCCTTATCCTATAGCACTTAAAAACACTACCACAAAGCCATTCAGATGCTGCTAGTGTACAGTTCAGTCAAATTCAGTACCCACCCTTTCTTTCACCCATTCTGCCTCTACCTTTAAATCTTGAATCCCAAAGACTTCTAGTAATATGAATTTATTGACAAAAATGTCTTCCTATAGCTCAACAAAATCTCCACTTCCTGTTTTCTAGACAAAAACACATTTGGATGCTTAAAAATCATTGAGTGGGTTTGATCCGGTGAGAAAAGTCAAGCCAAAGTAGCCTATCTCATTTAGATAAAGTAATTGCAGTAGAATGAGTAACTTCGTGTTTGCCCTCCTTGATGAACTTTAAGATGAAACTAGAATTTGTTTAGGAATATCACAATAGGATCATTCAGTAGGGAAACCCTGCCTCTGAGGAGAAAATGATTGACATGCTTTCAAATCACCTTAGAGGACTATGATTTGGAACAGGAAAACAATCTGGGTGTCGTGCAATGAGTTAGGCCTAGAACAAGCTTCCAAGAGTTTGAAGACTGATTCTGCCAGTTTCCTGCCTTGGGCATGTCATTTCACCTCTCTGAGCCTCGGTTTCTCAGATTTCTCTATGAAGTGGGAATATTGTTTTTTCTACTTTATAGGGCTATTGGAGAATTAAATAAGATCATGAATGTGAGGGAGCGCCTGGAAAATAGCAGATGTTCAGTTATTGCTTCCGCTTTGTTACATGAAAGTCAGCTGAGACCATATCTGAGCCAAAAAAGGAACCTGGTTTGTGCTTTAGAATTCACAGATAGAGGTTAGAGAAAACTGAGTAGACCCAGCATAGAGGAGACAATAACTTTGAAAAGATACTGTCTTCCTGAGTCAGGGGAAAGGATTATTTGCCATTTAGAATAACATGAAGGTAATGCTGAATTGAAGATTGCTATAGACTAAATATTGTTTTGTTGTTGTTCAGTCACTGTCATGACCACCTCTTGGCAATCCCATCGACTGTAGCACAAGCACACCAGACTCCTCTGTCTTCCACTATCTACTGGAGTTTGCTTAAACTCATTTTCATTGAGTTGGTGATGCTATCCATCCATCTCATCCTCTGCCACCCCCTTCTCCTCCTGCCCTCAATCCTTCCCAGAATCAAGGTCTTTTCCAATGAGTCCTTTCTTAACATCTTTTCTTAGCATGAGATGGCCAAAGTATTGGAGCTTCAGCTTCAGCAACAGTCCTTCCAATAAATATTCAGGGTTGATTTCCTTTAGGATCGACTGGTTTGATCTTCTTGTAGTCTAAGGGACTCTGAAGAGTCTTCTCCAACAATATTATTTCCCCTGCCAAAAAGAATATATTGAACACATAATGCCCAGTGGGATGGTATTGGGGGGAGGTTCTTTGGGAGGTAAATAGATCACGAGGGTGAAGCCCCCATGGCGGGATTAGTGCCCTTTCAAGAAGAGACAGAGAGAGAGTCTCCTTCTTCATTATGTGAAAATATAGCAAGAAGGTGTCCATCCACAAACAGAGAGAATCCTCACGAGAAACTTAATCATTCAGAACCTTGGTCTTATACTTATCAGCCTCTAGAATTGTGAGAAATAAACTTCTGCTTGTTAAGCCACCCATCTAGGGTATTTTGTTTTAGCAGCTCAAGTGAACTAAGATAGAGACTTAACACATTTCTGGCAAGTCTCTGAGCTTCTCCAGAGGTCTTGCTCCTAAACTGGATGATTTATAGAAAATTTCAGGCTTCATCCAAAATGTATATACCTACTTGGAATTTTTGCCATAATCAATGTATTGGAACTGATAAGACCATGTTATCTATAGATTTACATAAATGTCTTTGGCAAATAGCCATGGGGAACATATCTAGACAGAAACATTTATAACAACACCAATGGCAGTGTTAGATTTTAATGAGTTCAATTTGGACCTAGGTCTATGTTTATGACTTTACAAAGGTTGATCAGTGGAATACACAAAGGGCTAAGAATTTCCACCATGGCCTGTGTTCATAAAATTGCTCTATTTGTTAATAGAGGTGTAGAGGTATGCCTGGGTCGTCTCCAACTGTAACTCAGAGCAGAGTCCAAGTTAATCTTGTGTGAAACTTGGTCAATACCAGGCTACTTCCCTGGACCCAAAGGTGGTAAAAGTACAGGAGGAAAGAGTCTAACTTTTTATTTTCTGGCCATTTGTTTCTAAATTCTTTTTAGACTATTGTTTCTAAACTCAGCTTCCTACAATTACAAAGGAAATTTAGCAAACTATAGTATGTTCCAAGGAAAGCAAAATTTCTGGAAATCATCATGGGTGAGGTCTTTTTGAAAGACTAAATAAAAAGTAAACGATTTATAGATGCAAAGCCTGTCCTTTTTTGTTCCACAGGCTGCCAACACATTGGAATTATTTTGTGTAATGCCAGAGGAAGGAGCTAGGATGAATGGGTAAAGGTTACACGTGGGAAAACCTCAAATCATACATATGTATATGTATGACACACACAAATCATACATATATATATATATGAGACACACACACACAGAGGAGTAGTAGTTTTAGTCTCTCAGTTGTGTCCGACTCTTTGTGACCCCATGGACTATAACCCACCAGGCTCCTCTGTTCATGGATCCTCCAGGCAAGAATCCTGGAGTGGGTTGCCATTCTCTTCTCCAGGGGATCTTCCCGACCTGGGGATCGAACCCAGGTCTCCTGCATTGCAGTCAGATTCTTTACTGTCTGAGCTACCTATGTGTGTGTGTGTGTGTGTGTATTAATGCTTAGATCTAAACCAAAACACAGGATCTGGAGAGGTGGTGAATTCTTAGACACTAGGGTTGCTGAGGGTTGGACACAACTGAGAGATTTCACTTTCACTTTTCACTTTCACGCATTGGAGAAGGAAATGGCAACCCACTCCAGTGTTCTTGCCTGGAGAATCCCAGGGACAGGGGAGCCTGGTGGGCTGCTGTCTATGGGGTTGCACAGAGTCGGACACAACTGAAGTGACTTAGCAGCAGTGATGTGCAGGCAGAATCCAATCACTTTTCAGCAGTGGGGTTTATGTGTTGGCTTGGATGACCTCTAAGATCACTCAATGCTCACATTCTGTGCTTCCCTAAAAATTGCAGCTCATGAGCAGCAGTGGGGCTTAGTGGCCAAGAGAATGGTTTGGGAGAGATGTATACCTGGATTTCAACTCTAACTCTGTAAACTTGGTCAAAATTTCTAACCCCTCTAAGGTTCAGTTTTCATTTACAAAATAAGGATCATAAAAGTAATTTTCTTCAACTGCTTTGTAAAAATCCAGTTAAATTATCTTGAGCTCAGCATATTAATAACATCCCCAGGAAAGACAAAAACAGATCTTTCTTACCACTTCAACAACTATGGACCTTTCTTAGATGTATGCAGTGATGGATTAGGTGCAATGACTTGTTTTGTTTTTATAAGAGCATAAGAACTCAAAGCAGCTACAGACCCTTTCAGTAGAAAATTATCCTCAGGGGGAAATACTGGCAGTTGTATGAGTGTCAGGAAAAAACTGTCTATATATTTTGGGTCAGGAGCTTACTTTGTGGAGAGATCATCAGTGGAATACCCAATGCCCTGCTACATAGGGCATGGGAATGTGAGACCTCCCATTGGGTGCTCAGATGGATGAAAACAGATAGCAGAAGAGTTTTCTTAGATAGAGGAAGGGAACAAACTGATCTGTAGCAGTTCTCAGACTCAGTATATATTGACCTTTGCCTAAGATGGCAAAAGAAGAGGGCGGTCGCAAGGGCCGTGTAGGGAGGGCTCCATGGATGTTGCTGTGGAGGCTTAAAAAGGAAACATTCGACAATTAAGCAAGGACAGAGAGTGGAGAGGGAGCTTTCCAGCTACACTACCAAACTGACCTGAGTCTCAGCTTTCTCCTTTGTCCAAGAACCTACAGCCTATTCTTTATATCAAATCCCTACTGCTGAATAAAGCAAACTCATGGCTCCTAATTGAGAGAAAGCAGCCCCATCAGGCTTGTGAATAAAGGGATGTGCACTCCAACCTACTGACGCATCTCTGAACTTTGATTTCACTTATCAGGAGCCCAATTTCATTATAACCAAGTGCTCGATTCTGCAGAAATGCCACGGAGAAAAACAGTGAAATTAGATGGCTTTGTTTGGACTTCGGTGGCATCCCAAGCCACAGAACCTTTCTGTGATATCACATCCCCTTAATGTGAATATCTACTGCCTGCGTCCCTTGAGGAATATCTTCTTTCTTTCACACTCTGTTCAATTTCAAGTTTCAATTTCCGTAATTTTATTGACATGACAACATACACAAATGCTGCTGGAGTTAATCCAACAGTGCTCCATGTCTGGGCCCATTTTATATCCTTTCTGCCTTTCCTATTATTTTCCATCTCTCATTTGGTGATAGGCTGTCACAGAATGGGGAAGGTATCCGGCTGTCCTTATTTTCCCTGAAAGTTATGGAGAATTTTCCCTTCCATCTTAGAAGGCAGTCTGTTGCACTTTCAGATAGGTTGATAAAAAGCACATTATCTTTTTTCTTCATATTTCACACACAGGAGGCTCTCCTTCCATCTCTTCAATCTCTATGATTACCAACTCTGAATTGTATAAGTTTCAAATCATCTCTGACTGTTCGTATTTTTATGTTGATTTTTGTTTGTTGCTTTACATTTCCATTTTTGTGTTGGGATTGCAGATCTTAAACCTGCTGAAGGCTTGGAGCGTGCATTCATTTCTTGGGCTGCCATAACAAATGATCACAAACTTGGATAGCTTAAAGCAACAGACATTTTTTTGTCTCCAGTTCTGGAGCCCAGAAGTCCCAAATCAAGGCTCTCTCCAGAGTTTCTAAGCGACAATCCTTCCCACCTCTACCTAGCTTCTGGTGGTTGTAACCCTCAGCTTAGAGATGCATCATGCCAATCTTTGTCCCCATGGTCACATTTCATTCTCCTTCGGTCGATGTCTGCGTCCAAATTCCCTCTTCTTATAAAGACACAGTCACTGGATTTGGGCCATGAAGTCACAAAGAGTCGAATATGAGTGAGTAACAGCACCACCACCACCAATGAGTATGACTTCATCTTCACCTGATTACATCTGCAAAGATCCTGTTTCCAAATAAGGTCACATTCACAGGTACTGGGGCTAGGACCTGAACATGTCTTGTAAGGGGACACAATTCAATACACGATAGGGCATCTGGTGGAAATAAAATAATACACTAATGTGACTCTCAAATGCCCTGTTCTAGGACAGTAAAGCAACACAATCATACTCCTGTGGCTTATAGCCTGGATTTTATAATATTCTTATAAGCGAAACTTAAGTCTGAAGGTAATCTCCCTACCCCTCACCCCTGCTAAAGCACTCAAGCTTTCCTATGTGTTTTGTTTACTGGAGTCCAAATGTACAGAGACCGAGACAATATCAACGTAGATGTAATGAAGTACTGATAGGTATGGAGCTCACCCCATTCTACCTCCTGCTGCACGCAAAAGCAGGCACGTGGAAGATGTGAAATATGAGAAGTCAAAAGACTCACATGGCATATCCGCTGGCCCACATGTGTGCACTCGGCACATTCTCTCCATTAGCAAGACTGGCTTTGAGGAGTTTTCTTTACATAGAATAATCAGCCATTCTCACATCTGTAGTTCTGCTGGCTCAGAAAGAACTTGGCTTTGTCACCATGAAGGTCACAGGAAGATGCAGCTGAGGAGCATCACCAAGGATGCTGAAGTGAACCTAGAAGGCCTCCCTCTCAGGTAGCTGGCGTGAACACTCTGGCCACCCTCCAGCAACTTCAGGCTCAGCAGTAGAAACCCCCAGCCCAGATCCAGCCCTCACCTGGGGGTGACTCTCACACCTCCCACTCTCTCCCCTTCTCTCCTTCCCTCCATTCATGTACCACTTGTGTCTTGGTTCTCATCCTAATTTCTCATTTGGACAGTTGGAATAGTCTTCCAGTTGGTGACTCTGCCATGAGGCCTGTCCTTTCCAAGGCTACTTCCAAGCAGATGTAAGAGGATCTTTTTAAGGCCCCAGCTTCTCAATGCTCAGAACCTGCCATGGCTTCTCAGCCTTGAAAGCAGAGGTGCTAACCTCTATGTGCCTCAGGATCACCTGAACAGCTTGTTAAAATTAAAATCGCCAGCCCAGCCCCTGTGTGCCTCACTGGGTTGCTGAAGTGGGACCTGAGAATCTACATTTCTAACCAGTTCTCTGGTGGTGATGATGTGGCTGGCCCAGGGGTCATACTTACACAAGCTGAGGCCTAGAGAATAAAGCCTGCACTTCTAGGAATGACAGATGCTGTGTGGCCCAGCCCTGCCTATTTCTCCAGTTTCATTTCCTTTCACTTTTCCCCTGATGAAACTCCAACAGAACCACCATTTACTTGCATTTTCCAGCAGACATAATGCTGTTTCTTGTGGCAGTCGCATCTCATTCTTCTTGCTAGCAATTTGCTTTTCCACCAAGTCTGACTTCAAAAGCTTGCTTCGGCACCATGGCCTCAGTGATGTCATCATCGGTGAAGTCTTCATTTGCCCCCCTGTCACGTGCCTCATGTATGGGTCAAATCTCCTTCTATTTTTATACATCCTCAATCCCTTCCTAACTAAACTATAAGATCCTTGAGGATAGACTCATTCCCTTGGCTTTGCTGCTGCCAATAGCCAAAAGACGCTCAACCAATGCTTGTATTTCTGTACTTACCCAGGAAAACTGGTCCAACAAGTCTGCATGGCCCATTATCCACACTGCTCTTTTGTCCAGTCTGTAAATCCTCCATCTCACTGTATATATAGGCGATCTCTGAAAACTCCACTTGTGACCAGCCTGACATGGAGGATCAGAAAATGTGCAGAAGGGTCTGTCTGTGTAGAGGACTTGTCCTTCATAATACTTCAATCGATGGGGAAGAAAAGGAAATCTAAAAGTCTCTTAAAAGCACTTTAGCTATGTGGGCTTAGTTGCTCAGTTGTGTCTGACCCCATGGACTGTAGCCCACCAGGCTCCTCAATCCAAGGGGATTCTGCAGGCAAGAATACTGGAGTGGATTGCCATGCCCTCTTCCAGGGGATCTTCCCAACCCAAGGACTGAATCCAGATCTCCCTCATTGTAGATGAATTCTTTACACACTGAGCATCCAGGGAAGCCCCATAGCTATAGGGAGATATAAACCAAGAAAACAGGCTTCTGCCACAGAATGAAAAGTATGAAGACAATGGAAAACAACACAGGTTGGTTTAACATCAACTGGTGTGAGAGAGCAACCATGAGGAGGGGCTTTTTAGATCACAGAGATCCATCAAGCCTTTTTAGATTACACATATTCAAGATGACCACCCAGGCTCAGTGCTTCAGAAGGCATATGCAAAAAAGGATGCTGAGAGCATCAGTGCCCACCCCCAAGTGATGGCAAGAAAGCAGAGCAGGCCCTGGAGGGAGGCCCTGGAGGGGAGAGGATTTGATTTTGTGTTGTGTGATTTAGAGCTGCTGGAGCTCTGCAGATTAGCCACTTCTCTTGCTGATCCTAGCGAGCTCAGTGTAGGTTAACAGTCATGGGTCCCCCTTTCTGTTTTGACTTTCTGCCAACCAGTCTTCATGGCCACATTCAAGAAGCCATGGGCTGGCAGAGGAGAGAGCGCCCTCTCCTAAAGCTGGGGTTGTGGGCATGCATGGACCTGCACCATCCAGGCAGCCTATTACTTGGATGTTTCTCCTAGTCCTGATTTCTGTGACCTATCCAGAGAGAAATAAGAGCGTAATATGGGCAATTAAGATTTCCTATACTTAGAAAAAAGAGAATCTGAAGTCACGCTTAAGTTCAACATTGAGAAGAAGATCACTTTGTCCTGATCAGCTCAAACTTGTCAAAGAGAGGCTTCAGTTTCTAACACTTTAGCACTCTGTTTCTCCAAGTAAGGTAAAGTATGTGTCCTTTTGTTTTTTTTGTTTGTTTGTTTTTTCCCCCAATAATTGTCTTGGGAATGTGGGCCAGGAAATGAAGAGAGGTCTAAATGTAAGGAAGTCAAAACTTATCAGGATGGGGCTGGTGTGGTGAAAGTTTCCTAGGTTCAAAGACCATGATGGTGCATTGGTCCCCAGACCCCAGACCCCCGTCCCCCCATATCTGGGTATCCCTCTTTTCCCAGCATGAAGTCAACCTTGTCAATGGCCCCAGGTGCTATGGGGGAAGAGTCTGTGATATATGGACCATACTTTCATGCAATCTACTACATGGTCCCTCCTGAGGGGCTGGCCTTCTATTCAAAGAATGGACTCTGAGACCAAATGAAACCAGTTGAGGGGAGATGTTTTCCATTGTGGCAACTGAGATGAACCTTTTGTGTTATTTTCAAGCCAAGCCACACTCCAATCAGTCATCTATGCATCATCAGACACTCCTCCATTGCCTGGATCTCTTTAGCATTTCCACAAATCCCTGCAGATCAATGCACCCTAATTGTCAATTATTTCATGACACCATCTTGCCTCTGACCCTAAGTGCTACCCCCCAAATACTGTCACTCTAGAATCCCATCATCTGACTGACATTAGGAAGCCCAGGTTCATAGCAACATCTCCCATGGTTATCCCAATCCTCTAGAGGGTGGCCATCGCCAAGTTACTTAAAGGTGCCAGTATCCCCCTCATCTGTGTCTTCTTTATTGCCTTAATGCAGGGGTGCCCATAGGGCCTTCAGAGGAATCATACTCAAAGTGGTCTTCATGTCTTGCATGATAAATCCATTCTAACCTTCCCATTTCTCTGAGCCCTCTGATCCCTTCCTTAAATACTGCATCAGAGAAAGTCCGGCTTCTCCACCTCATTACTGCAGGCCAGTGGTTCTCAAGGAAGACTTACTAAAACAGAGATTGCTAGAGCCCACATAGCAGCTTTTGATTCCCTAGAAGTTTTCATTTCCCCAGGTGATGCTGATTCTTTTGTTCCAGGGACCACACTTTAGGGGAAAAAAAAAACACTGTTAACTATAATCCATTGTCAGAAACAAGCTTCAAATAGCCATCTCAGAAAACTGTTAGGACTAACTTCAAACACAAATGTCCCCAGCAGACCATTGAATCCTAATTCATGGGCAGGTGCCTCAAAAATAAATTCTCTCCTTTCTAGTCTTATATTCCTCTCTGGTTCAATACCCACGAGATCTATGCACACATGTGTTCTAGTCTATGCTGTTACATATTCAAAAGGTCCTTTGATTCTTTCATATTTTAAGCTATTTTCTCCTGTAGCAGGGCTGTACTTCTCTACTCAGGCTTTGTTGAAATCTGGCTTTTGTTATCAGCCTGGATGAATGAGGGGGCATGAGGGAAGGTCCTGTGGAAAACAAGCAAAACCTTGTGAGACACTTCCCTAAGGTGAGGTCACTGCAATCTCCAGCTCTCCTCTGACAAAGGGATGAAGATCCTCTGTGGTTCTGAAGTGTTCAGAAGCTACAGGGGATTCAAGTTACTCTGGCTCTTCTACCCAAATTACTCTAGTCCTGAGTCTCAGGATTTCATTATTTTCCTATTCAAGATATGACCGCGACATGACATGCTTATCCTGCTGTACATCCGTCTCTTTGCAGCTCTGATACGCTTTCAACTAAACATTAGGTCTGATCTGCCCTATGGCTACAGAGATGAGCATCTTCTTAAAAGCTGCCTTAGAAATGTCTAGTTTTCACAACATAATTTGTGTGCTGTCAGTTCTGAGCTTGACATTTTTGTAAGGCTTTAGTGAAGTTTCAAATGGTCAGCCCACTCTACAAGTCCTATTACAATTGATAATTTATAATGATCATTGTCTCCATACTATTCAAGAGCCACAGTCACCACATACACATCACCTTCTACCTGCACTTCATCCCAAGTAAACCTTGGTGAAAATGTTAATCATTAGAATGCCACCATCTCCCTGAAGTTGTGCTTTCCCACTCATCACTGGCATAAAGGCTCTTATAACAGCTCCAAAACACCATTCAGAGGTCTGCTTTCTGAGACCACTGCTGGTACCAGAGAACAGCCTGAGGCAAGGGGCTTATGTGTTTTACTTAAAGGGAACTCAATCCATAGAGATAGGAGTGAGGGTCAAAATAAGTAAGATAGGGAAGGAGGAAGGGTGAGTAAGGAGCTTCACCTCTGCCAGCACTAAGTGAGCCTGACCGATCTTGCTGCACCATCCCTGAGAAGTCACATATGGACCATCATCAGGAGGTGAAAGGAGGCAGAATTTGTCTTCCAGATCCCTCCTTCCATTAGAAAATTTCGTTCCATGAGGGAAACCCACACTTCCAGGTAACACATGCTGCTCTAGTGGGGTTTTGCTGCAGCATCAATAGTAAAACCCTGGGGCATGAGACCAGAGGCAGGGGTGAGGCAGGGCACTGACAGATTATGTCTCTGATATCCAGTGGAGTGCACGCACATTTGGTTACCAGACTGACAGCTAAAACAATAGACAAAGAGGTCAGAGAGAGCTAGAAAAGGTATTCAATACACATAGCATATGAAACAAAGTCCCTGTCCTCACAAGCTTACTTTACCCTGGCCTAGGAAGGGTAGATGGAGAAGGCAATGGCACCCCACTCCAGTACTCTTGCCTGGAGAATCCCATGGATGGAGGAGCCAGGCGGGCTACAGTCCATGGGTCGCTAAGAGTCAGACACGACTGAGCGACTTCACTTTCACTTTTCACTTTCATGCATAGGAGAAGGAAATGGCAACCCATTCCAGTGTTCTTGCCTGGAGAATCCCAGGGACGGGGGAGCCTGGTGGGCTGCAGTCTATAGGGTCAAACAGAGTCAGACACGACTGAAGCGACTTAGCAGCAGCTTAGCAGGAAGGGTAGAAAGACTGACATTTTGTAACTAAATTAATATGTTTATGATATATAAGATTGTGATAAGGTCTGTGTATTAAAGGGGGTCTGTAAGCAAATGCTCACTGTTATTGTAGAGATTTTTGAAAATACAATCCTTTCAAAAAGTAGATTTAAGTAATATTAGCTATGATGTTGCCATCTGATGCCACTTAAAAGGCCTACAGAATTCAAAACCCTGTGTTACCTATGAACTGTTTGATCTTACTACTACTTCTACTACTACTACTACTAAGTCACTTTAGTCGTGTCCGACTCTGTGCGACCCCATGGACTGCAGCCTACCAGGCTTCTCCGTCCATGGGATTCTCCAGGCAAGAACACTGGAGTGGGTTGCCATTTCCTTCTCCAATGCATGAAAGTGGAAAGTCAAAGTGAAGTCGCTCGGTCAGGTCCAACTCTTAGCGACCCCATGGACTGTAGCCTACCGGGCTCCTCCATCCATGGAATTTTCCGGGCAACAGTACTGGAGTGGGGTGCCATTGCCTTCTCCGCTGTTTGATCTTAGGCAAGTCCATTAACTTCCCTATCAGTTTTCTTATCTTTAACATAGGTGTGGGGGACTTCCCTGGCAGTCCAGTGGTTAAGACTCTGCCTTCCAATGCATGGAGTGCAGGTTCAATTCCTGATCAGGACACTAAGATCCCAGATGCTGCAGGGTGTGGCCAAAATTTTTTTTTTTAATAATAATAAAATTTGTAAAAAGAAGTGTGGCAATACTTTCTAGTGTGGTCTTTTTTGACAGCTTTCATCAAGGTATAATTAATATACAATAAACTTTAAATATTTGTGTATAGTTGATGAGTTTTGACAAATGTATATGTATGACAAATGTATGACATTATCATCCAAATAAAGATAATGAATCCAAACATTTCCTATCCCCCTTTCTCTCCCACCCTTTCCTGCCCTCCTCATCCCCAGGTAACTAGTGATCTGCCTTCCATTACTACAGAGTATTTGCATTTTCCAGAACTTTATGAAAGGAATTATACAATATGTATGTGTGAGTGTGTGTGGGTATATGCGTGATTTCTTTCACTCAGTATACCATTTCGAGATTCATCATATTGCAGTGTGTATCAATAGTGTCATGCTCCAAGAAGCTCTGTGTTTCATTTTAGATCATTTCTAGTGTTCAAGTTCACTGATCTTTTCTCCTGCAACATCCAATCAGCCCTTAATCCCACCAGTGTATTTTTCCATCTCACATACTACAGTTTTTGTCTTTAGTTCAATTTCAAGCTTTTAAATATTTTCTTGTCTCTCTCTCTTCTTAATGTTTTGTCCTTCTGTGTTAGTTCTGAATTGGTGGCAGTCGATACATTTTTCTTCTTATTAGGGTTTGTATTTTTCTGCTTCTTTATATGTCTGATAACTTTTAATTTGAGGCCAAACATGGCACCTTTACCTTGTTGGCTGCTGTATGCTTTTGTATTTCTATAAATATTCTTGAGATTTGCTCTAGAATACGATTAAGTCACTTAGAAATTATTTAATCCTTTTGTTTTAAAGCTTTGTTGAGTGGGACCATAGCTGCCTAGGATTAATCATTCCACTGCTGAGGAACGATCCTTCTGACATCTCTACCTAATACCACGGGCATCGTGTATTTTCTAGTCTGACCACTGGGAACAGGCACATTCCCAGTCCTGTATGAGCACTAGGCAGTTAACTCTAATCCTCCAGGGTGACTCTTTCCCTGGCCTTGGTTGTTTTCCTTACACTCACGTGCTGATGAGTAGTCGAGACAGCCCCTCTGCACACGTCTGGGCTTCTTTGTCTGTGCATGTCTCTCCCTATTGGCCCCTGGCCGCTCCAGACTATCAGCTTCTCCAACACAGGGAGCCTGCTTGGCTCTACCTAAGAACCGCTCCCCTGCACCGTGGCCCACAACTGGGGCGATCACAGACTCACCTTGTTCACTTCTCATCTTTCAGGGATCACTGTTCTCTGTTGCTTGATATCCATATCTTGAAGTTTTTTCCATGTTTTGGTTATTTCAGACAACAGGGTAAATCTAGTCCCTATTATACCATGTTGATCCAAAGTGGAAGTTCTTTGTAATTCTTCTAAGAATTAGCTGTAATATATTTGAAGCTCCTAGCCCAGTACTTGGCTTCTGGTAAGCATTCAGTAATGCCAATAATTGTGGTGGTGGTAGAGTAGTGTTCGTATTAATGTCCTTATTATGATTATTGGAATTAAGTTTCCACAGAACTCAACAGTCTGTGAGCGTATGTGAGGTCATACTAGTAGCAAAAAGCAAAATTTCTGTATTTCTGGGTTGCCCCAGGAGATTTCAGGAACATACTCACAAGGAAGTATTATCCCACTAGAACAGTCCTTCCCCCACTGTTCATCCAGGTTCTTCATCCCTACTCATTTGGACATCCCAGACACCGCATCTGCCCATCAGTGCTCTGCTGGGCCTATGGTTTCATCTCCACCTTTGCTGAGCATTATGATCTCTATCACTGCCACAGAAGGCACTATGGTCTCAGTTCTGCTGTTCTAGGCCCAGAGAGGCCTGCTTTGTTGGACAGAATCTCCCCCTGTGCCTCCCCAGAAAACATCACCAACACTCCTAAAGCCCCCAGGGTAACAAAGTGCCACCATGCTCAACTCCAAATGACAGGAAGGTCATTCTCTGCTCAAGACCTGGTTATAGACAAAGTGAACTGCTTATGCTCTGATGTCCGCCAGGCTGTTTGCAACACCAACTCTATCAAACTTTACTGTCAGCCATCCTCACGTCCATAAGACGTGAATACTGTGTCTCTGCTCTGTTCCCTGTTGAAATTCCACACATAGCACGGTGATTGGTACATATTAAGGCCTCAGTAAAGGTGTTTTGGATGAATGGATGAGTCCACTGGGAACGGGACTGTGAGGAAATAGGAGGACTCTCTGCCAACAACCATGGCTTTTGTTCTGGACACATGAACTGTGCCTGGCGCCTTCTCCCATCAGATAAGCTCACACAGGAGCCTTGTCAGTCTCCCTTACACACGGCTGTCTGGCAGAAGAGCTCCTCCAATTTGCCAGTCATGCCAAGGATCCCCAATGACACCATCAGGCAGTGGGCCAGGAGGTCACTGATATCCAACTTCCCATCTTAAATGATACCCAGCGATGTCTTCCAGCAGAGCTTGCCAGACAGTAGTAAACAATATGCAGCAGATGATAACCGCATAGTCCAAAGAACACAGTGCCTGCAAAATATAATGCCCCAAACTGGCCCATAAAATTTAACATTGTTTTCCTTCTCTTTCTTCCAAGTCCATCCCTGGTTGATGCAGAAAATTCCAAATGATCAAGAAATCAATGTCCTATTCCCAATGGTCATAGGTCCAATTCTAAACTATATGCAAACACCTTCCTTTTACCTTTTGCTTTCCTCTCAGCTTACCCCGGTGAGGGGTGAGGGGCCACTCTCAAGGCAGAAGCATCTCTGGGTCCCTTCTTCAGTGGCTGTGACCTGCTCCACCTGCCCCTGCGAGTGAGGACACTTTTCCTTCCCCACATTCCCACTCAGTCTCACGAGTGTCCTATTTCATCAAAACACAAGGAGATGAACAGGATACACATCCCAATTTGCCAGTTCCACCCCACAAGACTGTAATACCAAAAGCAAATCGTCATATTAAATGTGGTTGCTGCCACAGCTCACAGTTTAATCCCCCAAACTTCTATGCAATAGCATTTCCCAAGGAATCCTGAAAATGTCTCTGGGCTATAACACATCTTCTGCAACCTAGAATTACATGCCGCTACCACACAGCAGGTTCACAACACGGGGCTAACCATCTGCTCATGGTAGAGCTGGCCCAGAGACCCTTTGAACAAAGAAATTTGAAGACATCCTGGCAGACTGTTGCCAGAGTTAACTGCTCCCTGGAGTTCTGGCCATGCTGTTGGTGGTAGTGCTTCCAGAAACATCTTCCCCCAGGCCATCTAGCAATTCCTAGCTGTATCCTAAAGCTTACTGAGGTATATGGGCACAGAAGACTCTGGGCATCATTCTCATGGGTTTTGCATTTGACTCTTGATATATCCCTTCTGCTAATGAATCTACTTCTTGAATCATGCAGTGCAAGCCATGGGGCCCTGCAGCTCAAGACCCATTGGTATGTCTTAAATAGCCTGCAGTTCATGTAGCTACCAGCTCCCCTGTTTATCAGAGGCCACTGCTAGCAGCTGTCACCCTATGGGTCATGGATCTTATTTGCACTGCAAGCCAGACAATGAGCACCTAAAGGTACCATGAGATTGGCACTTTGGTTGAGTTGAGATGCTGCTAGAAAGATTTATCATGGATCCATTACAGAGGCCTGCAGCTGGCAGGAGAGGCCACGCTGCTCCTTTGTTAAGCTGAGGCAACAGTGCCTCATTGTCAGTGGTGGCAATGCTCTCAGCAGGCTGGCCTTCCAGGGTAAAATGCAGATCTGGGCAATGAGAGCTGAGGCTAGTGAGCAGGGCCTCAGTGGTCATTCAGTCACTTTGACTGATCCCAGACTTAGGGGACACAGGGCAGGGAGAGGCCTACTAGATTACATGCCATGCAGAGACAACCACTCTTGTCATGACCACAGAAAGTGAGACAGGCTAGTGCTTTAACATTTGGGCTCTCAAAATCTCTATTTAAATATCTCTACACCACTTCCTATCTGTGGGACTTACAAACCATCCTGTTAAATCCTCTAAGATTGCTCCTTCATCTGTGAAATTGGGATCATGATAGAACCTGCTATCCAAACTGAGAATTTTGTATGATGGTGCATTTAAAGCCCTTGTCACAGGGCCTTACTGGTGGTTTCTGCACTCAGGAAAAGGGAGTAATTAGGTAGTACGAAGAGTGCAGATTTATACAGAGCTGAGCTCCAACTCCAGCCACTTTCTCTCCACTGAAGCTTCCATCATGACGCCTCTCTGAATCTCAGTGTC
Organism: Bison bison bison; assembly: GCF_000754665.1. Lineage (NCBI taxonomy): Eukaryota > Metazoa > Chordata > Mammalia > Artiodactyla > Bovidae > Bison > Bison bison. The sequence goes on along the minus strand of NW_011494956.1, from coordinate 15,744,624 downwards.
CTCATCTGCAGGAAAGACAAGAGGAATCATTGCTTCACAGGCTTGTCAGAGGATTCAATGAGATGATGCTCATCAAGTACTTGGCCTGAGGCTGACACTCATTGAACAGAGTGTAATAATCCTACGGAACTCCACCCAGCTGCCTTCCAGGGCTGAGCCTGCACACTGTTGTTGCTTAATCGCTCAGTTGTGTCTGACTCTTTGTGACCCCATAGCCTGTAGCCCGCCAGGCAACTCTGTCCATGGGATTTCCCAGTTAAGAATACTGTAACGGGTTGCCATTTCCTTCTCCAGACCTAGAAATTGAACCTGCATCTCCTGCATTGTAGGCAGATTCTTTACCACTGAGCCACCAGGGAGGTCCACCTGCTCTTGGGGACCAAGTTTTATTTTACACAGAATCTTTGGTGGTGGCCAGGCTCCAATGGCCAGATCTGCCTCTCTTCAGGGTGCTTGTATATCCACCTCTAACCAGCTTCTCCTCTAGGATGAAGCTCCTTCCCTTAATTCCAGCCCCCACCCTTCCTTTAAAAAAATGTTTTCCTTCAAATACTGTTGTATACAGATTATTTATAGACACATTTTATGCAATAGTATAAGAACTTAAATGGGTTAGGAGCAAAGGAATGGGTTTAGAGAGGGGATTTACTGTGTCAATAATGTTTTATTTCTTTTAAAATGACAAAAAGCACATATGACAAATATTATGATTTGACAAATTTGAATGCTTTTTACTTTGTCTTATTTTTTCTGAATGGTTGAAATATTTCATTTATTTTAAAGATCAAGTATGTGAGTTGGGGGAAAATCAGATTTTAATGAAAAGTGAATAAAATAAAGATGTAAAAACTTTAACAAAATTCAAGTTTCTCTTTTTCATTAACTTTTCAGTTTAGAATATTGGGTTAGCCAAAAAGTTTTCCCATAAGATGCTATGGAAAAACCCAAACAAATTTTTGGCCAACCCTATAGTTTTAGATTTACAGTAAAGTATAGCACAGTGAGTTCTCATATACCCCACTGTCTCCACTAGTAACAATTTACATTAATATGGTCCACTGCTCACAACTGATGAGCCAATATTAACACATTTTTACAAACCAAATCCATTCTTTACTCAGATACCATCAGTTTTCCTTAATGTCATTTTTGTGTCCCAGGACATCATCGAAACTACATTATGATTAGTCATCTAGTCTCCTTAGGATCTCTAGAAAATGACAGCTTCTCAGATATCACTTGTTTCCGATGAGTCTAACATCAAAACTTAATGTATTTTGTAGACTGTCTTTCAATTTAGGTTTATCTGATATTTTTCTCATGATTAACTGGGATTCTGGAGTTTGAGGGAGGAAGGTCTTTTCAGAGGTAAAGGGTCATTCTTGGTGCATCAAGTCAAGAGTCAAAGCCAGCAGTAATCACTGCTGATACCTTGATCATATGGCTACAACAGTGTGGTCAGGGGTCTCCACTGTAAACCAGCTCTTTCATCCTTTCCACCCTATGCTCTGGGGTAGGAAGTAGCTGTGCACAGCCCACACCTGAAGAGAGGTGGGGGTTAGCTTTCACCTCCTTGAAGGAGGAATAACCACAAGAATTATTTGGAATTCTTCTGCGTAGAGGTTTCATCTGTTCTTCAACATTTATTTATTCAACCATTATTTATATCAGTATGGACTTCTAGATATTTATTTTATATTGTAGGTTAGAATCCAATATTATTTTCTCGCTCAATTTGTTCCTCTTTTTGCCATGGGGAATTCTTCTAGCTGGCCCCTGTGTCCCTCTGATACGCCTCATCATTGTGTGCTCTTGAACACTTCCTAACTTTCTGACACTACATGATTCCCAGATCCATCCTGTCTATTCCCTGCCCCCATCCTAAAATAAACCACTTCTCCAGAAGCAGGGTTCCTTTTTTCAGAAGATGGTATTAGAAACCAAGATTGGATGCTGGGTGTACTCATTGCTCCTGGAGTATTGTTATGTCTCAGCCTTTCTCACTGACAGAGTAAGGAAATACATGTGTGTATATCAAGCCTTTAATATATATATACATATCTAAAAACTTTTCTCTGTTATTCATTGGTCTGCACATTAAGCTAAACATGAGATCACAGATCAGTTTGTCTGATGCTAATATAGGGTCACTTGGTTTATTCAAGCCTCCTCCCCTTGCTTGTCTATGACCTATGGCTCTATCAGTGAGAAGCCTGACTCCCACCATCCACCTTCCATTTATTCCATTCTTCCTTTCCAGCATACATGTAGATTAGTTTCAGAATTGTTAACCTGCATCCCCGTGGGAAACAACTTTACCAGCTGCACCATGTTTACAAACAGCTCCTCTTGTCTTTAGTCTGAGAGCGTTCATTCATTTCAAAGGTTACTCAAGTCAGCATCTTTTCCCATACACACTTGCTGGTATAGCATTGGAAATATATTTCCTTGGCTGTGTCCACATTTGACTTTGTCTTTTTTTCTCCCTTAGGTGATATAGGAAAGCAGAGGGAAAGTCCTCTTCCTTACTTGTAAAGTTGTGATATTGTGCTCCAGCCAAGTCCTTCTTCCTGGAGAGAGAAAATGCTATGAGAACCATGCTTCGCAATGTGCCTGCTTCACAATGATGACTCTCCCCTGCCAGAACCATAGGAGATCTTTCTAGGATCCTCATTGTGAAAATATGTTGCGATTACTGGAGTGAAAGTCTATAAAAATGTGGGGGACCACCTAAGATGATGGCCCACAGAGGTCTGTCACTGTCACGCTAGGACACACTCAACATCCAGGCATTCACCCAATTACCATTAATGTTCTCACTAGTTTATGGCTCCAGTAGCTTCTCTGATAAAGAACTCTCTCTGGATGCTCTTGTGTCTGCAGATTTTAAAGCAGCAATTTGCCCTGAAACACGTTCTCTGATGAATTCAAGAAAAGCTGATCTTTGTCCAGGCTTTTCTTGTCCCATAACGATGGGAGGAGGCTGTCCAAGCTCTTTAAAGGCCAGAGTTGGAACTGGAAATTCCTTCTTTTCATCAAGATCTTGCTTTTCCTCATCCTTTCACCTTCCTAGTCTCCCAAGCTGCAAGCCCCATCTCCTCCATTCTCTCATCCAACATGGTCATGGCAACCACAGGGCCTTCACCTGCTCTGAGCCCTTATTTTATGATCTATTAGAACATTTACTCCTGAGCTGGCTTAGACCTCTCTCATGTCTGAAGCTATTTATTATCATTAAGCTGTAACAATAATGCTATTATTTCACTCACATATTTTTTGTAACCTAAGTGTCCCTTAGGCTCACCACTTGCAGATTCTGGCCAAGGTCACTTAAACAGTGTGTCTCATGATATGCCAAGTAAGTGGACCCCACTCACCAAATGTTAGCCCCCCTCAGTCCTTCTCTTTCCAGAATCTTTCCGGAAGGCTCTGGTGGATGGGGAAATATGTATCTCAGGGGTAGTTCAGGCTTCTGCTTCTTCCTCTGCAGCCCATCTTTCCTAGCCCACTGATGCTCTAGCCAACTCTGCCTGCCATGTCCTGCCCATCATCCTCTTAGATGTCCCTTCTTGATCCCCAAGGCATAAGCAACTCTGCCTATGAAACTACATTACTGACCTCATGATTTCCTGGGTTCACACTTATCCACTAGAGAAAACGCTCCTTCTTTTTGAGTCCTAAGCACTGGTTTTAGGGGCAGAGGGTACCAACAGAGGATATACCTGCTTGGGTAAGTCTAATTTTCTTTCTTTCCCTTTTTTCTCTCTAAAGGGACTTTTTCTATTAATTTAATATGTTTGCCCAATAAAAAAGCAAGCAACCTGAAAAGTATGCAGTCACTTCCCTATTTTTAAATTTACATATCCCTTCAATTAGTTCTGTGCTGATGGACAAATATTTCTTTTTTTCTTATGCTCTATAGAAGCTAACTGCAAACTTCTAATGCAAAATTTTTTTTCTGAGAACTCAAGTCAGTCAACTGTAGCTCTGGATTTAGGAGGTACAAATATACACGCATGTGTGCACCAAGTCACCTCAGTCATGTCCTACTCTTTGCGACCCTATGGGCTGTAGCCCACCAGGCTCCTCTGTCCATGGTATTCTCCAAGCAAGAATACTGGAGCAGGTTGCCATACCAGATCTTCTTGACCCAGGTATCGAACCCACATCTTTTATGTCTTCTGCATTGGCAAGCAGGATCTATATCACTAACACCACCTGGGAAGCCCACAGATATACATATTCTAGTTAAATCTGGGTCAAGGATATATCATTCCCCTAAAAAACCTATGGGAGTTTTCAGTTTGCAAATATGAAGCTAATGTGAGAAAAAAAAAAAAAGGCCACCAGAGAAGTGAATAATATGACTTATACTATATTTAACTAGCAAAATCTCTTTTCTCTCTAAGCAAAACATTCCAGTTAAATGTGGTACAAGTCATACTGTTCACTTCTCTGGTGGTCTTTTTTAACATTAGCTTCATATTTGCAAACTGGAAACTCTCATAGGTTTTTTAGGGGAACAATACATCCCTGACACTCTGTCGGGCACCGAATCACCTCCTCCTTTCACACTGATCTGTTTCATCTCCCTTGCCTTGCTGAAAATTTTGATCACCAGGCCTATTATGGATATTTGTGTAAATGTCTCCTAATTGTTAGTTTACACATCATTCACATCACTTACAACATAATTTAGTTCTATGATGAGAATATAATACAGTTTTCAGTTTTGCTGCCCAGTCCTCCCCTCCTCACCCAGGAAGTGGATTGGGATGACTTCAAATACAGCTTCTCCTGTACCTGAACAGTTTGCGCCCCCCACCCATATTCAGGCTCCACTGCTGCCCCTGACACCTGAGCTGGTCACTCCCCTGGTTCAGGGGCTTATTGTCCACACGTGGCACCCACTGGGGCCCAAACAAGCATGGGTGCAGGTGTCTGAACTGTAATGTGGATGAGATTCAAGTTTTGTGCTTCTGAGTCACCTGCAGGTCAGAGGAGAGCGCTGGGTTGTAGAAAGTTCTCCAGCCCCACTGGCTGGTGCATCGGAGCCTCAGCAGGGATCCTGCTAGGACTCATCCAGTTTTTGTTGTTTTGTTTTGTTTTTCAGTAGTTCTGAGCTTCTTTAACACAGGAATTAGATCTCTTTTCTACGTCTTCCTTTATCTAGCTCAGGCTTGGCACCCACACAATATGTTATTTGAATTGATTTCATTGTATCTATACCAACTTCATTTGATTATATGGCAAGATAAAATCAAGCTTTATTATACACTCCCACACTCTCACCCAAGAATTAAGAAGAAGGAAATTTGGGCTCTAAGCTGTTTCTTGTCAAGTTAGTGCAGAATTCTTTATGACATAACCCAGGTAAGGAAGGGCTGGACATTATTTGCATAGTAAAGCCAGTGTATTAGTTGGCAAGAAGTAGAACCAAATTTGGGTTAATACGTAGAATATGAATTTTGTTATAGACCCAAGAAGGTCAGGGAGAGGTTTCAGAAAGAAATGAATCCTCACACTGGAAGCATCTATTTTGTCTTAGTTACGGAGGTGGAAGATGAAGGCAGGAATCAGTTCCAGACCAGAATTCCAGGCCTTAACCCCCCATCCTCCCACCCAGGGAACAGCTACACTGAGAGTAAGTCCACTCCACGCCCACTGTATCACCTTGTTTGGGTGACACTAGAAAGGGTAGATGTGGAGGATGAGGAGCTAGAGGAATGAGGGCAAACGTCAGGGAGAGTAGGGAAAGAGTGAGACCCCGAAAGGAGAAGTGTTAGAGCAGAGGGAATCAAGGAAGACAGTCGACACCCAGAATCCTGACCCCACAATCACCTCTTCAGGAGGCCCAGGTGACATTGGAACCAGTCAAGACATCAGAGACCCCTG
>NW_011494956.1:15737359-15738533 GCF_000754665.1 Bison bison bison | reverse complement strand
GAGTGACCTCAAATCAGAAATGAGACAGCTGGCTGAATCCTTAGCTCTAATTGAACGAAACCAAAAAAGCTTAGGAAAGACTTAATAAAGCTACCTTTGAAAAAAAAGCATCAAACAGCAACCAATCAAAGTTCTAGGAGGATTTTTTAAGGAGCTCACAGCAGAGATAAAAGGAACTTAAGGATGATCTTAAGCAAACATGAGCTATAATGAGGAACAGTCTAAACCAGAAAATGAGGGAGGAGGGAGGCAGGAGAGTTAGGAGGCATGATTACAACTTGGAGATGAGACCCGGGCCGTGGAATGAGACAGCTGAGAACTCCGCCACCTAAGGTGGAGCTGGGAATCCAGGTCAAAATTAGACAACAGTGAGGGTATGTCTCTGTGTGCAAAGCTCCCACTTTGGAGAGGGGCTACACACTTTGAAGAAATGATGTAGACAGGGCCCTAAACTGCCTGTGTTGAAATACAGGTAGTGTGGGGCTTTGATGGTGCAGTGTGTGCTGGGGAATAAGGAACAGGGAGCTTGACTCCAGTCTTGATTCTGCCATGACCTGGGAGGTCATGTGGCTTAGGAAGTGAGACACTTTGGAGTCAGCAAACCCTAGGTTCAAATCCTGACCGTATTGTCAATTAGTAGCACAATTCAGACATGGGCCTCACTTTTCAGAGCCCTCAATGGAAAAACCTCTTGAGGTTCTTGGAGGACCACATGAGAGAATGCACATGGCTTCTAGTATACGGATAAGAGGCAACAAGAAACATGAAGTCTTCTCACCTACAGGGTCAGTTTATTGATGACAAAATGAGAGGAAACTAGAACATTTTTAAGTTCTCTCCAAGCTATAAACTCCCCTGCTTCCATAACAGAATACTAGGGGAAAGATTTGTAAAATGAGAATGTAAGATCTAAAGTAAGATGTTTCAGTTCAGTTCAGTTCAGTCGCTCAGTCGTGTCTGACTCTTTGTGACCCCATGAATCGCAGCACACCAGGCCTCCCTGTCCATCACCATCTCCCGGAGTTCACTCAGACTCACTTCCATCAAGTCAGTGATGCCATCCAGCCGTCTCATCCTCTGTCGTCCCCTTCTCCTCCTGACCCCAATCCCTCCAAGCATCAGAGTCTTTTCCAATGAGTCAACTCTTCGCGTGAGGTGGCCAAAGTACTGGAGT
>NW_011494956.1:15734133-15737259 GCF_000754665.1 Bison bison bison | reverse complement strand
AGCTTTAGCATCATTCCTTCCAAAGAAATCCCAGGGCTGATCTCCTTCAGAATGGACTGGTTGGATCTCCTTGCAGTCCAAGGGATTCTCAAGAGTCTTCTCCAACACCACAGTTCAAAATCATCAATTCTTCGGCGCTCAGCTTTCTTCACAGTCCAACTCTCCACCCATACATGACCACTGGAAAAACCATAGCCTTGACTAGACGGACCTTTGTTTGCAAAGTGATGTCTCTGCTTTTCAATATGCTATCTAGATTGGTCATAACTTTCCTTCCAAGGAGTAAGTGTCTTTTAATTTATCTCTTTTTCTATACAATTGGGTTAACAATAATAGTATCAACCTGACAAGGTTGTTTTGAAGATTAACAAATGTATTGTATACATGTTGGTAAGTTTCAATAAATATGAGTCAAGATGAAAAGAAGGGCGATGAAATAGAAGCAGAAGAAATAGTTCTTGTGAATGTTGCCATATTGCCAGATCCCACAGACATTGGAAGTCTTCATCTCCCTGGGCTTTTCAGCAATATTTGGTAATCTTGGTACTCCCTTCTCAAAATAATCTCTTCCCTCTAATTCCACAACAAGACATTATTCTCATTAACACTCTACCTCTTTGGTTGTCACTTCTTAAGGAGATCTCTCCTTAGAGTTCCAGACTCATAAATTCAACTGCATGCCACACATCTGAACTCAAAAATCTCTCAGGAATCTCCAAATCTCTATGCCCAATCCTCAATTCTAAAATTACATCCCTAAACTCATTCTTCCCTTTGAAGTTCCCACCTAAATTATCGTTAAAGCCATACTCCTTTGTTTCTCTTTCTTTGTCAGCACCCTGCCCAACAACCCATACGCAAGGCCGCTTGTTCTACCTCCAAACCCACCTCTTTCTCATCCACTGATCTCCATCTCTACAGCCATGTCCTTCCTCTGGACCAGGCTTCTGCCAGAACTCTCTGACTCATTACTGGCTTCCCTTGTGACTCCAACAGGCAATTCTCCAAACAGTTATTTAGAATCTTCAGATGATTCCCCATTGTTTTTAGAGCACAACCCTACCTATTTTTTTTTTTAATAGTCCAAAACATGTTCCTACATCCATCTACCTTTCATTAATGCTCTATCTTTCTCACTGGGCCTCAGCCACACTTTCAGTTTCTTGAACTTAAAAAAGTCTTCCCCATCCTAGGGCCTTTGCACATGCTGTCACTGTCTTTCTAGACAATTTTCAAGACAGGCTCTTTCCCATATTTCACCAGCTTCTCTAAGTCTCTCGTCTAAATCTCCCTTCCTCACCATTCCCTTTCATGGTTCCCTGTTCACTTCCTTCTCAGAACTTACCACAGGTCTTCATTAATCAGGTGACAACTGACTCTTCTGGATCCACACCAGACTGTAAACTATACACAAGCTGAAACAGCTGTTGTGTTTACTATTGTATCCCCAGTTCTTGGCATAGGGCTTATATAACAGTAGGTGCTCGACACTGAATGACCTAATGAATGAATAGTACTTAGACTGGGCCTTGGAGAGAAACACAAGATCCAGGGCTAAAGATGAGTGGAGCAGCCCTTCAGATTAAAAGATTTGGGCAAGGCAGCTACAGAGCAATGAAAGATGTGATTATAAAGCAGGAAATTCCAAAGTCACAGGAAGTTGTGGACAATCGAGACCACAACTTAGTTCCCAGCCAGAAAACAGGTACAGGAGAGGACTAGAAGGATGGGAGAGAATCACCAGAAAGGCCAGAAGTCAGGCCTCTCTCTGAAGGGACTGGGTGGTGCCTGGATGGAGACCAGATGGCAGAATACTGACTCCTGCCTTAAGCCAACACCCAACATGAAATTGTGGCTTGGCAAAGAACCAGGGTGAAGACAGACTTCCAGACTAGGAAGAAGATCGATTTCCTTCCAGGGAGTAGGCCAAGTGATAGCAGTGAATATGCAGTGGATATGCACATCTTGAGCTCACCCTCGGGTACATACGGCATGATTTGCTTCAAAGATCTGGACAGCGCTCTGTGTTCTGGGCTTCTCTCTTTCTCTCTGGAAAAATGATCATGGAGATCCTTCTCCAGACCCCTCACTCTGCAAGCAGATGGGTACTGTGTGCCAAGCCCATACTACCCTTGTCTTGTTCACTTTTCCTGCTTAAGTCTGTGTTCAGGTCCTCACCACATACTCCAACCACCGACCACAGCATGCTCCATTGCTCCCAGACCCCAGTCCTTTGGACAAGCTATTCCACCCTCTAATGTTACCCACCCTCTGTCCACAAAGCCCAACTCAGATCCTAACTTCTCCCCAGAGACCTCCAATATCCCTCTCACTTAGTCTATTTGTTCCTCTGTTACACTGTATGCTCACATTACCATGGATGAGTATGAATCATGGTCGTCAATCTCCCCCATGAAACCAAGAGTCACGGAAAGGACAGGAGCCCAACTTAGCTCATCTTGGTCCTCCCAGCGTCTAATCCAGCACCCTTCCATACAAGTCCTCTACTTGATGTTTGCTTGTTGGAGGAGGAAATTAGTATCTTAGGGCTTTGTAATAAAGAACCACCAAAAAAGATGTCTCAAAACAATAGAATGTATTGTCTCTAGGTTTTGGAAGCTAGAATTCAAAAGTCAGTAGAGCCATGCTACCTCTGAGACTTGAGAAAGCTTACTTCCTTGCTTTTTCCCCCTGGTCAGTCAGTCAGTTCAGTCACTTAGTCATGTCTGACTCTTTGCAACCCCATGAACCGCAGCACGCCAGGCCTCCCTGTCCATCACCAGCTCCCGGAGTCTACCCAAATTCATGTCCATTGAGCTGGTGATGCCATCCAACCATCTCATCCTCTGTCATCACCTTCTCTTCCTGCCCTCAATCCTTCCTAGCATCAGGAAGTTTTCAAATGAGTCAGCTCTTCGCATCAGATGGCCAGAGTAATGGAGTTACAGCTTCAACATCAGTCCTTCCAATGAATACCCAGGACTGGTCTCCTTTAGGATGGACTGGTTGGATCTCCTTGCAGTCCAAGGGACTCTCAAGAGTCTTCTCCAACACCACAGTTCAAAAGCATCAATTCTTCGGCGCTCAGCTTTCTTTATAGTCCAACTCTCACATCCATACATTACT
>NW_011494956.1:15729553-15733831 GCF_000754665.1 Bison bison bison | reverse complement strand
CTCTCCTCTTTCACTTTCATCAAGAGACTCTTTAGTTCTTCACTTTCTGCCATAAGGGTGGTGTCATCTGCATATCTGAGGTTATTGATATTTCTCCCAGCAATATTGATTCTAGCTTGTGCTTCATCCAGCCCAGCGTTTCTCATGATGTACTCTGCATATAAGTTAAATAAGCAGGGTGACAATATACAGCCTTGACGTACTCCTTTCCATATTTGGAACTAGTCTGTTGTTCCATGTCCAGTTCTAACTGTTGCCTCCTGACCTGCATACAGGTTTCTCAAGAGGCAGGCCAGGTGGTCTGATATTCCCATCTCTTTCAGAATTTTCCACAGTTTATTGTGATCCACACAGTCAAAGGCTTTGGCATAGTCAATGAAGCATAAATAGAAGTTTTTCTGGAACTCTCTTCCTTTTTCAATGATCCATCAGATGTTGGCAATTTGATCTCTGATTCCTCTGCCTTTTCGTTCACAGTTCATGTATTGCTGAAGCCTGGCTTGGAGAATTTTGAGCATTACTTTACTAGCATGTGAGATGAGTGCAATTATGTGGTAGTTTGAGCATTCTTTGGCATTGCCTTTCTTTGGGACTGGAATGAAAACTGACCTTTTCCAGTCCTGTGGCCACTGCTGAGTTTTCCAAATTAGCTGGCATATTGAATGCAGCACTTTCACAGCATCATCTTTTAGGATTTGAAATAGCTCAACTGGAATTCCATCACCTCCACTAACTTTGCTCATACTGATGCTTCCTAAGGCCCACTTGACTTCACATTCCAGGATGTCTGGCTCTAGGTGAGTGTTCACACCATCGTGGTGGGCAGCCCTGAGTATCCCTTGGCTTGCCCTGCAGGACCTCAGCCTTTGTTTCCATCATCATGTGGCACCCTCCCTTTTTGTCTGTGTCTCTGTGTTTTCTCTCACAAGGACACTAGTTATATTGTATTAGAGCCCACCCTGACTGAGTGTGATTTAATCCTAACATTACATTTGCAATGATTATTTCTCAAAAGGTGGGGTTTGGGGGGTTAGGATTTCAACATATCTCTTTAGAGGACGGGGCACAATTCAACCTACCACTAGATATATGTGGAAAGGGCATTGCACCCCTGATGACTGATTGAGAGTTACAAATGTTCAAACCCAACACGCACACATAAACCCAGCCACAGCCAAGGAGGAGGGAGAGAGAGAAATGAGTCAAGGTTGGGGTTGGGGCGCTACATGGAGTGATCAATGAGGAAAAGAAGGGGAGGGCTGGACAGAAGGAGAGAGACTAGGTGAAAACACTGACCTGGAGACCCTCTGACCAAGCACAACATGGAGGTGACAGTTAGTAGGACGCAAAAAGTACAGAGAGCCCCAGGCTTCAGGACAAGGTGAACATGGCCCCAGCCCCATTCCTGGCCTCCTTCCTTCACAGCTGCCTCCGCTGCTTCTTCCACAGTTCTACAGTAGCAGCTTGACTCTCCTGGTGGAGAATTTAATGAGACCTTCAGTAAATGGATCCCAGATTCTCTCTCCCTGCCCCAGGTCATTATAAACCTCAGCATTTTTTTCCCCTAACTTGCTGCTGATTTTCTAATTACTCTTGCTCCAAATAGGACAGCTAACGTTAAAATGAAACCATGCTGAGGTTGTGAGTTCACATGCATCTGCTTTGCTTAGTTCCTTCAATTGACAGCATGGCTTTATGGACAGAGAGCAGTAGGTGATTCCCACATTTTAGATTGCTTGGACCCCTAAAACATGGGAAACCCACAACTGGCATCAACTTAAAACTTCCTCAAGGAAAAACTCATCAGAACATACCCACCAGATGGAGTTTAATCAGTCTTAGTAAATGGCAGCCCTCTCCCTAGAAGAGGGCCAAGGGGATGCTTTCCTTCACTACTTCACAATCAAGGAAGTAGCCCAGCCCCAGCAACTTGGATGAATTTCCAAGCAAGAAGGAGATTCCTTTCCTTTAAGAACATATAGTTGGGTTGATAGGAAAGAAGACACTGGGGTTGGGGAAGGAAAAGAAAATTCAGGTTAAAAGGAGCTCAGTTCAGTGCTTTGTGATGACCTAGAGGGGTAGGATAGGAGGGTGGGAAGGAGGCTCAAGAGGGAGGGGATATGTGTGTGTTTATATATATATATAGCTGATTCACTTTGTTGTACAGCAGAAACTAGCACATCATAAAGCAATTATACTCCATTAAAATTTTTAAAATAAATTTTAAAAATATATAAGTAGGAAGCAGTAACTAAGCTAAATAGTTAGAGAATACTTGGTTCGGTACAGAAAATGTTGGCATCTCTGCATAGGCACATCTGGAGAAATTTGCAGAGATGACCCCACTTTCAAGCCAGATTGCCCCCAAATTACATTAGGCTGATTAATAGGGACTTTCCTTTTGTGAAATTCCATGACCTCATTGGGGAAAGCAAGAGAAACTTTCTGAGGAGATGTGATCAAAGGAACCAGAAACATTTAATCAGAAAGAAGTCTTCACAGTAAAGCCTCCCGTCTATATATCTAATTTAAAAATACCCTGTGGCAAGTCAATCATTTCTTCTTCCTTCCTCTGAGGGGCAGTTGTGGAGGAGGCACTGCTGCCTGGACGCTGAGCCAATGCTCTGCCGTCACAAACTCCCATTAGTCCTCCATCTGCACCTCAAGAGTCAGCTAGGAAACAGTAACAGAAGAGTCTTGAGATGCCTATAGCAAAGTGAGGGAGATTTCAGACTTTACTTCCTTACCCTATAGCCCTCGGTTGTTGATTTCCCTCCCTCATCCCCTTTCTGCTCTTTCTTTGGAGGTAAAAAATAAGTATTTGGTTTCAGGATTCTTGAAGTGTAGGGAAATATTAATAAAAGGGGACTTGACACCCAGCTAGATCTGGGTTTGAACTCCAGCAGCACCACTAATGAACCATGTGTCTTTGGTCAATTTCATTTATCTCACCCTCATCTCCCTATCCCAGGATCTGGAACTAGCTGCATTCTTCAGGTTTACTGTGAGAACCCAAGGAATTTGCAGACATAGCTTTGGGCTCCAATAAACACTGGTCCTCATTTCCTGATCATTAATTCAACAACTGTTTCTTCAAATCTCAGCTGGGAAAGGGGACTGTGTGACCCACCTCCCCACATATGGGCCTCCATGTTTGCTCAGTGGCACCCTCACCGGTGCCCTGGAGTCATCTCTTTCTCTCTTCTCCACACCCACTCATTTCTCCGAGGCAGTGGAGGACAAAGCTGGTGTGGCTCCAGGGCTCAGCTCATCTTGTTTCCATACCATCTGGCCTATGACCCACCATTAGCCCTTTTATGTCTCTTGCCTAAAGAATTGTCTTGTATTTTGCCTACAGAAGATGGTTCCCTAATGAATGTCAAACAACGATAAAAGTTAAGTGTTTTCATCAGACACTTGAGCAGGCATCTGTCCTCCCAGCAGTAAAATATGCTAGGGTTCTGGAAACAGCTGAGAAATTTGAAACTCTGTTTCACCCACTTAGAGGAGAGCTGTGATCATTTCACTCACTGGCTCAGTTAGAGGAAAAGCCCTCATGAGGCGTTAACTGAGCTGCAATGGCTCTTGACATGAACCTTCCTCAGAGAAGGAAAAAGAAGGGTGTTCCAGGCTGAAGGAAGCATGGGAAGGCCCCTGGAGCCCACAGCATCAGCTGCAGAGGATGGTATAGGCTTCTGGAGGCCACAGCCCTCTCAGTGCCTCTGCTGTGGTCTTGACCCCAGGCTTTGCAGACACAAGCCTTTTGGGCACCACCTCCCCCAGAGCAGCATGGATTCAGCAGCCCTGGTCTGCCGTGAGCACCAGAGGATGTACTTGAAACAGAGCAGGACGCTATACTTCTTCCCTATCTCCATATCCTCCACCCGCCTTTGTCTATAGAAAAATTTCAGTCAAAGAATAAGTCCAATCAAAGAAGTGAGAAAATGCAGAAGCAAAGGAAAATAGTCAAACAAGACCAAACAGTTTTATCACTAAACAAATACAATCCTTCGAGGTGTCTTGTAGATACTGAGATCCCCACCAGGTGGAAGAAGTTAACTACATGATAACCAGATTGTAGCCTTGACATAAACTGCTGCAATTCCAAGAATTAGCCTCAAAAAATGATAATGAACTGACCATGGAACAGAAGATTAACAGTACTTAAAACAAAGTGAAGCTGATCAAAATGACCACCGCATAACCAATTTCAAGATGACTGTCAGAATGACTGTGCTGTTTCTGCATGTAGTCCCCTCACTCCACCTATTAAAGCTC
>NW_011494956.1:15712956-15728714 GCF_000754665.1 Bison bison bison | reverse complement strand
ACAGGCCTCTTGAGAAACCTATATGCAGGTCAGGAAGCAACAGTTAGAACTGGACATGGAACAACAGACTGGTTCCAAATAGGAAAAGGAGTACATCAAGACTATATATTGTCACCCTGCTTATTTAACTTATATGCAGAGTACATCATGAGAAACTCTGGGCTGGAAGAAGCACAAGCTGGAATCAAGATTTCCAGGAGAAATATCAATAACCTCAGATATGCAGATGACATCACCATCATGGAAGAAAGTGAGGAGGAACTAAAAAGCCTCTTGATGAAAGTAAAAGAGGAGAGTGAAAAGGTTGGCCTAAAGCTCAACATTCAGAAAACGAAGATCATGGCATCTGGTCCCATCACTTCATAGCAAATAGATGTGGAAACAGTGTCAGACTTTATTTTTTGGGGCTCCAAAATCACTGCAGATGGTGACTGCAGCCATGAAATTAAAAGACGCTTACTCCTTGGAAGGAAAGTTATGACCAACCTAGAAAGCAGAGACATTACTTTGCCAACAAAGGTCCATCTAGTCAAGGCTATGGTTTTTCCAGTGGTCATGTATGGATGTGAGAGTTGGACTGTGAAGAAAGCTGAGTGTAGAAGAATTGATGCTTTTGAACTGTGGTGTTGGAGAAGACTCTTGAAAGTCCCTTGGACTGCAAGGAGATCCAACCAGTCCATTCTAAAGGAGATCAGTCCTGGGTGCTCTTTGGAAGGACTGATACTAAAGCTGAAACTCCACTACTTTGGAGTACATCATGAGAAACGCTGGGCTGGAAGAAGCACAAGCTGGAATGTGAAGAGTTGTGAAGAGTTGACTCATTGGAAAAGACTCTGATGCTGGGAGGGATTGGGGGCAGGAGGAGAAGGGGACGACAGAGGATGAGATGGCTGGATGGCATCACCTACTCGATGGACATGAGCCTGAGTGAACTCCGGGAGTTGGTGATGGACAGGGAGGCCTGGCATGCTGCAATTCATGGGGTTGCAAAGAGTCGGACACGACTGAGCCACTGAACTGAACTGAACAGAGATAAGATGTGTAAACTGTAGAGACTATAGCTGATGCTCAACAATCAACAGCTGGAAACCATACCCAGAACCTAGGGGACTGAATGGTCTAAAGGAGAGTAAACAGTCAGGGAACTTGCTAAGCATCCCTAGTGAGGGTGATCAAGGCAGTGGTCACTGGTGTTTAATACAAACTCCAAAACTGAGCAAAGTTCAACAAGGAAGATATGTGATGTACATTGCTTTCTTCAATGGACCCTAACTACGACTCTTGTAAATATGGAGAAATGAAGTCTGCCTAATAGCAACCAGGGGAAAGCCTCCCTAAGATCCATGGAGAAAAGCCTCCAGGGATCCTGCGACAGCATCTTCAATGTGCTTGGTAAGGCATGTGTGCTAAGTCATTTCAGTTGTGTCCGACTCTTTGTGACCCTATGGACTGCAGCCCACCAGGCTCCTCTGCCCATGTCCCAGGCAAGAGTACTGCAATGGGGTGGGTTGCCATGACCTCCTCTTGGGGATTTTCCCGACCAAGGGATCAAACCAGCATCTCTTAGGTCTAGCTGCATTGGCAGGAGGGTTCTTTACCACTATTGTCACTGGGAAGTGCTTGGTATGGATTCATTACCAAATGAACCCTAAGAATAGGCCTGTTTGTGGATGACACAAAGCTAAGAGGGCTTCATGATCATTGGATTATAGGTCTAGATTCAAAACTGTTTCAATGGCCTTAAATTATCAACTCAAACTAAAAAGCACAAATGTAATCGTCAGATTCTTCAGTTCAAATGGGTAGCTGGAGGTAAGGCTCTCCTGCTGAGAGCAATGACATTATTGTTTTAAGCTGGAGATAAAAGCAGTGGAGGAGAAAGAAAACTATTCTGAATCCAAATAATCCAGCCCACCCATAGAAGTAGGATGCCAGCAGGGGTGGTTTGCAGGGATTGGTAGGTTCAGATGCCTCAGGACCTCTGTTGCCTTCTTCTAGGTTAAATACCCAGGGAAAAAAACCTCGTCCCACCCACTATATTCGGCCTGAAGAGCAGATTCTGCTGTCTGTTCAGAACCAGGCAGCCACCTCAGCAAACTTAAGCAAACTCAGGGGCTCTGCTGAGCCAGACAGAGTCAGCTGGAGCCAAGGACTCACACTAGAGTGGCCTTTTTTGTGGGACGGCTTCTACATCTACTCTCCTGCAAGAATCCATTTACTCCATTTCTGCTGGCAGGAGGAAGGAAGACACTTGTTACGCATCTAGCATGAGAAAACCCCCTTAAGATCTCCCCCACTGTATTTCTCCCCATCAAAGCCACTCTCCTTGCTTGTCTTCTCCCTTTGGAATCAGCATTGGCAAAATAGCTAATTCACATCAATTCTCTTTTACTACATTCCCTCCTTTCTGTTACTGTAAATCCTAGAATTTACTAGGCAGTTGCTACTAATTCTTAAACTGGCCTTTTTCTCAACCAAACATTCGCTGTGCAATAAAATGGAATTGGGCATATTTGAAACTGTACCCTGGCTTCTCCCTTCCTTGCTAACAATGTTGGGGTGCCAAAAGCAGAGCGACCTCTCTTCTTCCCCCATAACCTTCCCATTTGTGGGAAAAGGTCACTGCCACATGACCTTTGCCTCCAGGGCTCCACTTGAGAACACGAAGAATTAGGGAGCATTGCAGGCCACTTTTATGTCATCATGATGGAAGCTCCAAGGCAGGAGAGATTTAAAATATTCCCCCCTTGTGGCTTTGATCCTAAACAGGAACAGCAAGGGTGATTTTTATAGGTTACCAGGGGAGTGTTTAAGAATAACTTCACTTCTTTCTATAGATGTAAAATAATTTTCAAGAAGTTCTGCTGATGTATGAGAGTCAGGCTCGTGCTTATCCCCCTAAAATATTGCTTTAAACCCTGTCACACGTTTTGCTTATCTGAGCTTGTAGACTATTTATCTTCAGAGAATCTTCAAGGAATGATAAATATTAAAATTTTAGAAGTCAGAAATGAATGAGATAAAGCCCTGGAACAACAAAATAATTTCTTGACACTGTTAGTTCTTCAATAATTTATTTCATATTATAAGAGATTACCTACATATCAGTGTAAATTCATGAAGTTATTTTTAAGATCAGTTTGTTTTCACATGAGATTCTAAGGGCTCAGCATAGTATGGGCTTTTAGAATCTTAGACCTAGAAGTTTTAGAAGACTCATATTCACCTGTCTTTTGCTTGCAACATTAATGCATACCTTGTTAGCATTCAAAGCTTGTCTCTTTGCTTCTGTTGTACTCCTTGGAAACTGAGCATCACCAAAAGCAACTATTGACTGGTGGCCCAGACTCCCCTTCCCAGGCTGTGAATCTGTCCCAGGGCCAAGCCCAGACTAGCCTTTCAGAACTTTCTCTGTTCAGAGGAGTCCTGGAAGAGCTAAAACCAGGAACCCAAGATTGCCTCAAGATCCACTCTTGGCTCCTCGATCCCAGCTCTTCCTCCTCAGTTCCAAGGTAGTGACTGCCAGTTTCCCCCTTAGTCAGGGGTCACAGCCCTCCCAGGCTCACAGCCCTGCAGACATCCTGCTGCCTGCCACTCATGCCCCTCATTAGGCCCTTAGCGTCTGCTGCTCTTTTCCTTGACCCTCGCATCTACTGATACCAGGCCCTGATACCAGATACAATGACCAAGAAGCCCTGGTTCCTCCAATGTAATTTTATCTTAAAGCACTTATATTTAAGACACATTTAAGTGTATCAAGGGAGGTGAGTGTTGGGCCTTCTCTGGTATTCCAGAGGCTACGACTCTGTGCTCCCAATGCACCGGGCCTGGATTGGAACCCTGGTCAGGGAACTAGACCCCATAGGCAGCAAATAAGAGTTCACGGGCTGCAATTAAAGAGCCCGCTGCTGCAATGAGGACTGCCGATCCCACAGGCCACAGCTAAGACTTGGTGCGGCCACATAAACAGACTGTTCTAAGAGCGGGCGGAGGGGGAGTAATGAGTGACCAAGGGAGCACCGCTGGTGACCACACAGGTGCATAAGAAGCCCAGCAAAGAGCTGGATCTCATCAGGAAGGGGAGGCAAAACTCCAGCGGGACGACAAAAAGACCAAGAAAACTGGGACAGGGATGGGATGCGGAGCCCAAACATCATAGCTGGAAAGAGGTTGAATCCACACCTGGAATGCTTTGGGAACAGGGAAGGAAGGTGCCGGAGATGGCTGGAATGCCAGAGAGAGGCTGTTGGCAGGCCTGGTGAAGAGTGTGGTGTGTGAGCAGTGCTGTGCTCCGGATTGAAGAAGGAGACATTCAGCCACACAGCCAACAGTCTGACACACCAGAATCCCTATTCAGCAATACTGATTCCAGAAACACTGAATAAGTTCATTGATATTTTATTGGAGGCTGAAACTTTTCATTTTAATTAGATTAATTCTCTAGGTTTACTACATTTTTAATGTGTTTTTATTATGCCTTGGGGTCATTTCCCCCATAGGAATGATTCTAGTTTTATAATTTAAAAATGAATCAACATTCTGAATTTAAAATATGGATTTTTTTCAGATTTAACTTTCCTGGGTCAAAGTTATACCATAAAAATGAGACCACTGAGAGACTTGGGAGCTGTATACACGTTACCCAGTGATTTTTTTCTTCTCATCTGGATGAAATAAAGCTAGCTTTTACTGACCAGCACTGGGAACAGTCTCAGCCTGTAGGCTCTTGGTGAAGATTCCAACATATCCTGCGGCGAATGTGAGCAGGCTGCCTCCGAGCCGGCTACAGGGCACATGCAGGTGAGGCGGCTGCCTTTCCTGGCAGTCAGGAGGCAAAAGCTGTCGCTGGATTCTGCTACCTCGGCCCCACGCTGACAAACAACACACTCATAGGCAAGGAACTAGACAACTCTATCTAGGAACACAGCACGTCTCTTGGCAGAATGGCAGGAAGGTTCTGGTTTCCAAATAACAAAGTTTTGCTAGAGCCAGAGGCCCACCATGCCCCTGCCTAGACGGACGTTCACGTTCCCGTCCCTCCTCTCATCAAGTCTGCCTTTCCTTCAGCCAACAGCCCATGTGCCATGGGCTGACCTGGCCATGGGCAGCAGGGTTCCACAACCCATGTCACGACCCAGTCCTGCTGCCAGAGGCTGGGTCTGTTAGTGAGTTTCAACTAAGCATCTAGTACTGCACTAGGCATAGTAGAAAACATGATTGTTCTCTTAGAGTCAAGGAAACCAAGCTGGTCCTCCAAAAGACGAAGTGACTTGCCTCAAACTGTACCAACTGGCAGAGCAGAATCTAATTCCAACCTATCTCTGCCCAGCTCCAAACTCTACACACTGCCCCCTCCACCAAGCAGCATTGTTTCTAGAAGCTACAGGGTCTCTGTGTGGGTGAAGCCCCTGTCACCTCCTGTCAAGCAGAGTCTCCTGTAGACCCCTGGCCCCACACTATAATATGGAAGCTAAGGCTCTCTATATCTATCACAATGGATAAAATAAGATGCAGAACAAATGCCTCATCCCTAGAATTCAGCTTGCTCTTTAGTGCCTTTTACAGCAGTCCCCAAGCTCTACACTCAGCTTGGTCATCCCTGCCCAGCCCTGGCCTGGGAATCCAAAAGAACATCTGCCCACCCCTTGCCATTCATACAGATTGTCTTTACATGAACTTATGGTGATGTGCCTTCCTCTCTCATCTTGAATTTATCTAAAGAGCCCCAAACATCTCAAAGCATATGAAAATGAAATTATCCAGATGTCTTTGCAGATGTTACAAATGGCCAGCAAGATGCAAATGCAAAGAAAATCTCCTTTCCTCACATGGGAGTGAGTGTCTGCAAATGAGACCAGAAAAAAAAAAAAAAAGACCCAGTGCACACTAATTCCTGATGAAAGGGATTTTTCTTTACCCCCGTGGCTAGAATTTCACTGTTTAAAAATCTTAAATATTCAAAATTTGAATTTTCTTCAAAGACTGATATTTGGTGGTTATTTAATTGTTATTAGTTTTGGGGGGAAAGAAAAGGAAGTTCTTCCCTGGCAGTCCAGTAGTTAAAACTTTGCCTTCCAATTCAGGGAGTAAGGGTTCAATCCCTGGTAAGGGAGCTAAGATCCACCATGCCTCTCAGCCAAAAAAAAACAAAACAGAAAGCAATATTGTAACAAATTCAATAAGGAATTTTAAAATGGTCCACATCAAAAAAAAACATCTTTAAAAATAAACATGGAAGCATAGTGAAGTGTGGAGGAAATAAGGGGAGAAGAGTAATTATCTTCCCACTCTTTTGGGATCAATGAAGAGCTGCAGTTTGCTCCTGTATGCCTAGCGGCAGGGCTAGAAGGCATGAGAAGGAGCACAGGATGACAGATGATGGAACAGGACTTCACAGAGAACCTGAAATGCCAGCTAATCATGAACATTAGAGACAGTGGGTTTGGTGGAGCTGGGGAAGGCAGTCTTTGGAGAACACCATGGTGGAGAACACAGGGTTAGGCCTGAGTCGGGCCTGTTTGAAGATTGACTCATAGATTGTTCTGACAGGAGAGAGTGGAAGTCGGGGCCAGACCCTGTATGTCCTTGAGTTCAGCCTGGACTTTTATCTTTAAAGCCAATAGAAGCGTTTGAATTGTTCAAACAGCAGTGTGACACAATGAAAGTAGAGATTTAGGAGGATTATCTGTGTGGTAAAGAGAAGGATAAATAGAAAGGCATATAGTTCATAGATTCACCTGTCAGATTTTCACCCCATCTCCTTTCACAGAGAAGTTGAGGGCTCCAAAGCTGCTGTTCTGGTCCAGGGGTCAGAAGATGAGCACTTGCCCTCCATCGCTTCTGTATCCAGATGCTTTTTGCCCGTGGTGGGAGGAGCCACAGAGCCAATTAAATCCTCAAGCGGGCCAGGGACACGCATACTCATCAGCCGTTGGTGCATCCCTGCTCTGGTCTGGCTGCCAGACAGGACCTGCAGAAGCTGCCTCCCACTCCCACATTCTTCTCCTGGCTGCCCGCCACTCCTCCTGGTTCCTGGATAAAGTCACTCTGCTTCCGGTCCTGCTGCTGCGTCCTTGAGTCTCCTGCCGGCCCAGGTTTTGGCTTACCTGCTTGCAGTCTGCCATGGCACAAACCTGCATCCCAGCACCAGCCATTTCTATCCTACAGCTCAGCATGGATGGGGCCTCTCCAGGGCCAGCTGGGGGTGGGGGTGGGTGAAGCTGCTTGGGGTGAGTGTCATGCATCATGAATGGGAAAGAAAGGACAGATGGGGGCCCTTGATCCTGAAAATCCTCCCAGCTCTTCAGGTTTTGCCTCTTGCCCTCGGATGACATTACTTGGACTGAGTGAAAAATCTCATGCTGAGAGAGATTTAATCTCTTCATCTCCTTTATTTTTCTGAAACAGAATTTCATTCCTATTTCAAACCCCTAGACCTCTGGAGCATAGATACATTTTAGCATCTTAGCTAAAATGGACCCCTTCCCACCCTAACCAGGCTGTGCAGTTTCCTTGCCTAGTGCCAGGGTAACAGTGGATGGGAAGTCCTCCTGCATTCTTGCTGGCCTCTGCTAAGCTTGTACCATCTGGTCTTTGGTCACTTGTTCATGCAGGTTCCTTCAGGTCGCCCTCCACCTCCATTCCTTGTCTTAAGGTCTCTATAGATCGGGCTGTGTCTCAGCTACTGCCACACCCCTCTACACCAGATCCCTGAAACTGAGTCCACAAGCACCAGGGTGTACCAGGAAGCTACTTTTTCTCCAGGGTCTGGCTGCCTCAATGAGGTCCTGCCTAAATGTGTTAGAGGGAAGAACTGACTCCACGTTGGATCTGTTTCTTTTACTTTAACCTTTGTTTCCCGAGACTTCCCTGGTGGTTCAGATGGTAAAAGGGTCTGCCTACAATGCGGGTGACCTGGGTTCGACCCCTGGGTCGGGAAGATCCCCTGGAGAAGAAAATAACAACCCACTCCACTACTCTTGCCTGGAAAATCCCATAGACAGAGAAGCCTGGTAGGCTACAATCCATGAGGTCACAAAGAATCAGACAGGACTGAGCAACTTCACTTTCTTTGTTCACTAAAAGGACACTGTTATACATAATGGACCACCTGGTGGAACCCTGCCTTTCTACCTGAATGTTAAACCAAAATGCCTCAGTTCAGGACCTGTTCACCTTTGGATGGCTATAGGAAGGAAGAAATTAACACATCCCATCCCCGAGGCTAGCCATTCCAGGAGATATTTGCAAGATTAATGGCCTTTTTACTTTGCTTCCCCCATCCTTGTGTTCTATAAAAGAATCTGGCATCCACACCACAACAAGATGGTTATTTTGAGACATTAGTTTGCCCTCTTCTCAGTCTGCCGGCTTCCTGAATAAAGTTGTATTCCTTGGTTCAACACCTCGTCTCTGATTCATTGGCCTGTCATGCGGCAAGCAGAGAGAGTTTGGACTTAGTAACAGATGTGGGATACAAGTTCCCTGTGCCTGGGATTCCTCAAATCTATTTTGGGGGGACTTATATTTCCTTTTGGGCCACACCTTTCTCAAGGGCTGTGTCAGTTGGTCCCCTGGGAAGTGACACTAAGTTAGAGTAGAAGAGGCTTGTCAGAGTTGGGTGAGGGGAGTGTGAACTCTAGTGAAGTGTAAAGGGGGAGGAAGCAGAATTGGGCAGGAGAGCATCCACTGAAGATTTATTAAGTCCTCCCCTTAGGGAGCTTCAGAGCACATTAGAGGGGTTTTGCACTGAGTCCAAATCACCAGCCCTAGAACCCCAGCCCTCTCATTGTTGGTTGGAGCCACCAAAGGAGGGTGTGGGCTCATCTTAGTCACTGTGTTGAATCCTAAAGGTGGTACAGCTACAGGCTCTCAGTCACTGCACTCCAAAGAACAGCAGGTTCTTTCCAAAAGAGAGAGCCCAGCAGTGAGCTCCACATGTGCCTGCTCTTCACTTCTCCTCAGCTCCTCCTAGTCCAGGATGGGAAGTCTTATTGCCCTCTGTTGGGGGCAATGCTTGCTATAAATCAGAGCCTCCTAGAGTTTTTTTCTGGGCCCCTCTGAGGACAATGCTTTTGAAAATCTAAAAACCAAAAGTGGGTCTTGTTTTCTCTCTTGACATTATAAAACTAGCCCCTTTAGAAAATAAACTGGACATAGGCTGGCTTAACTGTGAAGAGACCATGGGGACAAGGGACACATGGATTTGCATTCAGGCTTTTCCAGCTAGTAATTGATAAAAAACTGAATGCAAATTGATCTCCTCTGAGCTTCATGCTACAACCCATCATTACAATGAAAAATATTGCTCAAAGTCCATGTCCTAGAATGAACAGCTAGCTTCTTCCTTGGTGGCATTTTGTGATAGCCACATCTGTCATGCTTGGGATATCAGAGAGGCATCAAATGGGTCCAGAGAGAGGTTAAGAAGTAGCATCACTGTGAGTGAAGCAGTCTTCTATCTTTCCCCGGAGAAAGCTGCCCCACTCAGTGCTTATCGTAAGAAGGAATTTACACAATCTATTCATGTGCAGCACAATTCATAGTTGAGATGTTACCTTTCAAAGAAGGTAACTTATTCTTTCAGCATATATTTATTGAATACTTACTACATGCAAGGAACTAGGACCAACTTGAAGGGGTGAAAGAGACAGGATGTCTAACACAGGGAACACTGCATGTAAGCAAGCAAATTATTACAACTTAGAAAGGGGTATCATCTGTGCTCTCATCTAATGATCATACTAAGAAATATATTTGAGAGCTTCCAGAACATTTACACATTTGTCCCTGGAAACCACCCCACTCCTCACTTGCTTATCCAACAGCAAACTCCTTTCCACCCTGCTGAAGCCTCTCAAATGTCAACTCCCTTGTGCCGTCTTTTTTGACTGCCTACTTTGCACCTCCCACCCTACCCAAACTCCTTTCTTCTCTCTGTCTTTCCCTTCCTCTTTGGGCAGTTCCTACGTAAAAGGGATTCTTGTTAACACTTTATAGATGTTAACTTATTTATTTCTCACCATGGCCCCGTGAGGGAGGTGCAGTGACATGTCACTGTGTAGTGACACATGAGCCTAAGAAACAGACCTTGAGCCATAGTCTCCCATCAGACTATGCCATCCCCAGAGCACCCGTGTAAAGATACGATGCTAGGTGTCAAGGCCCTAATTGTCACCACAGACCAGCTCAGCCTTAACCCCTTGGCAGGCCTCTCTGCTCCTCCTCACTTGTGTCCTGCCCACTTCTGTGATCCCCTTTATGGAAGGAACCACAGGACAGCCAGCTCATAGCATTTCACTGGCCACCAGATGGCTCAGCCAGGACTAGCTCTGAACAGAGGCCCACTCACCACGTGCCCTGCCAGGTCCAAGATGCCTGCTGCTCTGTTCAGCTGTTGACTGAGACCACTTCTCCTCACCATCCCTCTTTACCCCTCAGCAGAGCTGGGGAAAGGCACACCCAAGCAAGGAAGGCCTACGGAAGATGAGTGAAGTCCTGGGAGAGGCCACCCAGCCTAGCACACTTGGATTTGGAACCAGATGCCTGGACTCACACCCCAGTGCCAGCCCGTGCTGGTGTTTGCCCTGGATGAGGGACAGAACCTTCAAAGCCTGGACCTCCTCATCCAGAACGTGGGGGTGGTAATAACAGCTCCCACTTCACGAAATTGTTGAGGAAAAATGAGATACTGCCCACAAAGAAAAAGTGCTTTGTAAACAAGAAAGTGCCTGGTATACATGTTTGAGATACTCACATAGCTACAATATTATTAATACTTACAATAGTATACATTGAGATGTTGGCACTCAAAGATTAAGACTTGAGTTCTAGAGCCAAGTGGACCAAGGTTCAAGCCTCAGCTTTGCCACTTACTAGCTGTGAAACACTGGACCAGTTTAATTTCTCTGTGCCTTAGTTTAGTTTGTTCATACATAGTATTTGAGGAAGAGTAAATGGATTAATCCACTTAAAGCACTTAGAACAGCACCAGGCACACAGTCAGCATTCCACAAGTGCCACCTATGACTAATAAAGGAGTCAAAAGATTAGTATATTATTGTTTTAGTTCTGTGTGCTATAACAAAACATCACAGATTGCTTGGCTTATAAACAACTGTGGGAAGTTTATTTCTCACAACTCTGGAGGCTGGAGGACTAAGATCAGGATATCACAGAGGTCAGGTTCTGGAGGGAGCTCTCTCCCTGGCTGCAGATAGTCATTGTCTCATTGCATCCTCACAGCAGACAGCAGAAAGCTCTCTGGGGTCTCTCTTATACGCATGCTCATCCCCTTCATAACAGCTCCACCCTCATGATCTAATCACCACCTAAAGGCTCCCATCTCCAAATCCCATCACATCAGGTATTAGGACTTCTGCACAGGAATTTGGGGTGATGTGACATGGCATGAGGGCGTGGACACAAACATTCAGTCCATTTCAACCACATTCTTCAATATTCCTTACATTATATTCCATATGATTATGGTAACTAATATTTGACAGTTTACAGAGCATTCACACATTTATTTTCTGAAAGTGCCAATGGACCCTAAAGCAAAAATGACTGCTTACTACCCAGGAAAATGAAAGGAGTTGATATGTATCCTGGACCTTGAAAGAAGAATAAGATTTGAACTGCTGGAATGAAAGGCAAAGTGAGGCATGTGAATAAAACCATGGAGGGGTTCTTCCAGCAGAACATGCTCTGGGAACTTCCAGCCATTGAATTGGGCTTTGGAAAGGGTCTATGTCTTGACTATGTCACAGAATCACCTGGGGAACTTCCAAAGATACTGATGGTTTTCCCTGGTGGTCCAGTGGTTAAGATTCTGCACTTCCAATTCAGGAGGCATGGGTTCTATCCTGGTTTGGGAACTAAGATTCCATACACCATTCAGAGAGGTCCTCCCCCCAAAATTTTTAAATAAAATATTGATACTCAAGTCCCACTCTGAGACATTCTGAATCATTGGTCTTGGTTGAAACCTGGACATGAATGATTTTTCAAACAGTTTCCCTGATGAAACTAATATGCAGTGGGTTTAAAGACCTCCAGGCTAGAGCAGTAGGTCTCAAAATTTAGCTGTATCAGTGTCACCCAGGAAGCCTGTTGAGATACACATCACTGGGCCAAGAGTTTCTGCCTGGGGCAGGGCCCAAGAATTTACATTTTCAACAAGTTCCCAGGTGATACTGCCATTGCTGGTGAGGGATCACACTTTGAGGATCACAGAGTGCATGTACAAGGTGTACAAAGACAGCTTGAGACACAACTCATGCAACTGGCTTCCAGAGATCTCACGCCACAGAAGCGTCATCCTGTTGGCACTGGGCAGTGAGAATGCTCAAAGCTGAGTATTAGAGAAATGGACCTGGGAACACGTGAACAAGGTGATGAAGAGGGAGGAGAATGAAGACAGAGAAGGCAGTGTGAGGGTTTAGACCAGCCAGCAGCTTCAGTCAGTTCAGTTCAGTCACTCAGTCGTGTCCAACTCTTTGCGACCCCATGAACCACAGCATGCCAGGCCTCCCTGTCCATCACCAACTCCTGGAGTCCACCCAAACCCATGTCCATTGAGTCGGTGATGCCATCCAACCATCTCATCCTCTGTCATCCCCTTCTCCTCCTGCCCTCAATTGTTCCCACCATTAGGGTCTTTTCCAGTGAGTCAGCTCTTTGCATCAGGTGGCCAACAGCTTACATCAGGGGAAAAGAAAGTGAAAAATGAAAGAAAGTGAAGTCGCTCAGTCATGTCTGACTCTTTGAGACCCCATGGACTGTAGCCTACTACACTCCTTCTTTGGACTTCCCACAGAGCATGCACACTTTCAGTAATGTGGCCCCCCACAAAAGGTTCTGCTTGAGCAGGTGTTCATGAGCATATGATGGTTTAACAAATTGATATCTGGCAACTTTATGAATCTCTGGATAAGTGGTTGGCATCCTCGAGTCAGACCCACTCTAGGACCTGTCACTGGTGGGGTTTCCAAGCCCTCAGACCAGCCTGCCCTCATGGGCCTTCTACAAATTTCTTGATACTTGAATACCCATAGTATGAATAACAGGGGTGTGTCCTGAGGGAGTGGGACAGGCCACATAGTGTGGGGGCAGAATAAGGAGCAGAATAAAGAGCAGAATAAGAGGATTCTTTTTCCTTTTCAGATGCAGGGCTGAGCTTCGTGGTGGTGGGTGGTGAAGCACCATGCAATCACCTTCATGCACATTCGCATTTGCCCCGCAATGTTCACTGAGCACTTACCCTGGGTCAGGTACCACTCTGGGTGCTGACACAAGCTGTTCTGATGGAGTGTACATCTAGTTTGTGTCTGTGTGTGTGTGTGTGTGTGTGTGTGTGTGTGAGGTGTGCAGAAAGTAAATAAATAAGTCTGGCAAGGTCAAATTGTGATGATGACTATGAAGAGAAGCAAGAGATGGGATAGAATGGTCGTGTGGGTCTGGTCAGCAATGGCCTCTCTAAAAGGACAAGGTATAAGTGTGGACTGAGGGTGAGGAGGATGAGGAGCTGGTCAAGGAAGATCCAGGGCAGAGAGCTCCAGGCAGAGGGAAGAGTAAGTACAGAACCTAAAGGCAGAGGAAGCTTGGAGGCAGCAGGCTGGCCAGCAGGGCTGGGTTTGGGAGCAAAGCAGTGGAATTCAGCTAGGCTGGGGGAGATTTTCCTGGATCTTCTGCTGCATGTCAGGAGTTCAGATTTTATTCCAGGCAAGAGTACTGGAGTGGGTTGCCATTTCCTTCTCCAGAGGATCTTCCCAACACAGGGATTGAACCTGGGTAACCCGCATTGTAGACAGGCGCTTTACCATCTGAGTCACCAGGGAAGTCCAGGGGAAGGAGAAGTGCAGCCCAAAGCAGGACAGGCACACTGAGAGTGAGGGACAGGAGGGCAATTCTAGCCACACTGCTGAGATTGGATGCAGAGGACAGAGCAAAGCAGCGAGCATGAAGGGAAAGAATGAGACCAGCCTTTCCCAGGTCTCACATTGGAGAGATGAGCACTGCAGGGACAGAGGCAGGTCCAGGGGAGAGGCTTGTGTCTGGCTTCAGACACTTGCATTTAGAGATAGGTTGTTCACAGGCTGTTAGGATGCAGAGTGGAGTCTGAGAATTTAAGACGCTGCCCTGAGGAGGGAAACATGAAAGCAGTGGTAAGAGGAAGAGATGAAGTCCAAGGACAGATCCTGGGGCCACCCAGCCCAGCCACCAGGGGGAAAGGGATAGAGCCACAGGAGAAGAATATTTAAGGAGAAAACATGATGATCAATGATCTGAAAGACTACAGGGCATTGCAATTATACCTGAAAAATATTTTTTTAAAAATACACAAAAACAAAACCAGCCTAGTATAAGTAAAGTATCTGGGGAAATGGACCCACTGCAGAGTCAGAGCCTGCTGTACAAGGGGCAGCCTGTATCCTGCAGAGTGCAGGGGTGGGCCCTGGACTTCCTCATGGGCAGCAGCTTGGCGGGTACACTCACTGTCCCACAGCCCGCCCTCCAGCCCCCAAGGGACACTGAGTGTGTTGAAAGAAGGACCCCTGGTCCTGGTGTTAATGTCTCCTGTCATCACTAAGCTCAGATGCTGCCTGATGCTCACCTCAGCAATGCCTGCAAAGGAAGGACTGTGTTTTCCCTAAAGGCCCAGATAGGGCAGAGGACTGCAGGAAGCAGAGGCATGGGGCGTAAGTCTCATCTGTGATCCCAGGTCACCTGTGGCCCTCTGTGACAGGAGACAGATGAGGACAGATATCCGCTGAGAGACTATGTCCTCTCTGGCATCTGCAGCTAGTTCAGGCCCAGAACGGGCTCAGGCAGAAACTCTAGATAAGCAGTAGGCATCCAGATATATGAGGTAGGCTTGGATGAGGGCTGGGGAACCACGAAAATAACATAAGAGGCTTTGTGAACAACCACCAGCCACCAAGATTAATGGAAGCTTCAGGCACAGGCCAAAGAGAGCTCTGGAATTCTCTATCCTGCCACCAGAAATGCAAAGTGGGGACTTTGCCTACTCTCTGAATAAGGCCAGGCCACAGCTGCCACTCGGAGTGGTGGGAAATGACTTCTGTGCAAGCTTTGTTCTCCTCAGGTTGGCTTCATGGCCTCATGGTCCTTCACAGTAACTCATGGTTTTCCATTCCATTACTAGGAGAGAAGTTAACAAAGATGAGAGAGCAGAGAGGAAACATACTCATTTCCCCTTGGCAGATGTTGTTGTTGTTGTTGTTCAGTCGCTCAGTTGTGTCCAACTCTTTGCGACCCCATGGACTGCAGCATGCCAGACTTCCCTGTCCATCACCATCTCCTGGAGCTTGCTCAAACTCATGTCCATTGAGACAGTGATGCATTCCAACCATCTCGCCCTCTGTCATCCCCTTCTCCTGCCTTTAGTCTTTCCCAGCATCAGGCAGATATGGCCTATGTCCAAGCTCTTGAATAACACATGTAAAGGGAAATTCTGCCCGAGCCTTCTGAGGTTGTGCCAAGTCAGTTCAAGCCTTTGGGTTTGCATCTCTGGAGAAAGGGCTGGAATAGACTCAAAAGATAAAATTACAGGGACTTCCCTGGTGGTCCAGTGATTAAGAATTTGCCTTCCAATGGAGGGGGTGCAAGTTCAATCACTGGTCAGAGATCATAAGATCCTATATGCCTCATGACCAAAAATTCAAAGCATAAAACAGAAGCAATATTGTAACAAATTCAATAAAGACTTTAAAAACAGTCCACACCAAAAAAAA